>NC_140012.1:44867564-44980064 GCF_964263955.1 Coregonus lavaretus | reverse complement strand
AGATGCTACAGACTACAGTCACCTCCACTGACCGACTGGGAAACTAACTATCTGTTATAGCTGGATGCTACGGACTACAGCCACCTCCACTGACCGACTGGGAAACTAACTATCTGTTATAGCTGGATGCTACGGACTACAGCCACCTCCACTGACCGACTGGGAAACTAACTATCTGTTATAGCTGGATGCTACGGACTACAGCCACCTCCACTGACCGACTGGGAAACTAACTATCTGTTATAGCTGGATGCTACAGACTACAGCCACCTCCACTGACCGACTGGGAAACTAACTATCTGTTATAGCTGGATGCTACGGACTACAGCCACCTCCACTGACCGACTGGGAAACTAACTATCTGTTATAGCTGGATGCTACAGACTACAGTCACCTCCACTGACCGACTGGGAAACTAACTATCTGTTATAGCTGGATGCTACGGACTACAGCCACCTCCACTGACCGACTGGGAAACTAACTATCTGTTATAGCTGGATGCTACAGACTACAGCCACCTCCACTGACCGACTGGGAAACTAACTATCTGTTATAGCTAGATGCTACAGACTACAGCCACCTCCACTGACCGACTGGGAAACTAACTATCTGTTATAGCTGGATGCTACAGACTACAGCCACCTCCACTGACCGACTGGGAAACTAACTATCTGTTATAGCTGGATGCTACGGACTACAGCCACCTCCACTGACCGACTGGGAAACTAACTATCTGTTATAGCTGGATGCTACAGACTACAGCCACCTCCACTGACCGACTGGGAAACTAACTATCTGTTATAGCTGGATGCTACGGACTACAGCCACCTCCACTGACCGACTGGGAAACTAACTATCTGTTATAGCTGGATGCTACAGACTACAGTCACCTCCACTGACCGACTGGGAAACTAACTATCTGATGTCCTCAGTTATACTGTTTCTCTAGCTCTCTACTGATATGGATTAGGTTATCTGGCTATGATTGGCTGACGCTCCCCAAATTATTCCCCCCATCTTGGACCAACAGAGATCAGTTGTAACAGTGATCCACCTACTAACAGAACGTCTGCTACAGAGCTGCTACAGGCTACAGGAACCTGACTGACTGGCTGACTGACTGGCTGACTGGCTGGCTGACTGGCTGGCTGACTGACTGGCTGACTGACTGGCTGACTGACTGGCTGGCTGGCTGGCTGACTGGCTGGCTGGCTGGCTGACTGGCTGACTGGCTGACTGGCTGGCTGGCTGGCTGGCTGACTGGCTGGCTGGCTGGCTGACTGGCTGGCTGACTGACTGACTGGCTGGCTGGCTGGCTGGCTGACTGACTGGCTGACTGGCTGGCTGGCTGGCTGGCTGGCTGGCTGGCTGGCTGGCTGGCTGGCTGGCTGACTGACTGACTGGCTGACTGGCTGGATGGCTGGCTGACTGGCTGACTGACTGACTGGCTGACTGACTGGGAAAATGGCTTGCTAACATATCAAATCAAAGATTTGCAGATGTTATCGCTGGTGCAGCGAAATCCTTATGTTTCTAGCTCCAACAGTGCAGTAATATCTATCAATACAATAACAATATCTATCAATACAATAACAATATCTATCAATACAATATCAATATAATAACAATACAATAACAATATCTAATGTAGAGATTTTTTTTCTATTGATAATGTAAAATTAACAGCCATACAGAAAGACTCATGTGAAGGTGAAATTACAGAGGAGGAACTTCTGGATGCAATTAAAGACTTTAAGTCCGGGAAAAATCCAGGGTTGGATGGCATACCAGTCGAGGTATACCAAACCTTTTTTGATATACTCAGAGGACCGTTATTAGCATGTTTTAACCACTCCTATGTAAATGGTAGATTATCAGACTGATTTAATTATTACTGAAACAGGATACAAGTGCAAAAATTCTAGCAAAATGTATAGCGCATAGAATTAAAAAGGTATTGTCGGACATTATTCATTCTAATCAGACCGGTTTTTTACTTGGACGATACATTGGAGATAATATAAGGCAAGTACTGGAAACAATAGAACACTATGGAAAATATGGGAATCCAGGCCTGCTATTCATAGCAGACTTCGAAAAGGCATTTTATAAAGTACGACTGGGGTTTATATATAAATGCCTGGAAAATTTCAATTTTGGACAATCTCTTATAAATTGGGTTAAAATCATGTATAGTAACCCTAGGTGTAAAATAGTAAATAATGGCTATTTCTCCGAAAGTTTTAAAGGAGTGAAACAAGGTTGTCCACTATCGGCATATCTGTTTATTATTGCCATCGAGATGTTAGCTATTTAAATTCCAACAATAATATCAAGGGATTAGAAATCCAGGGCTTAAAAACAAAGGTGTTATTGTACGCTGATGATTCATGTTTTCTTTTAAATCCACAACTTGAATCCCTCCAGAGCCCCATAGAGGATCTAAATACATTTTCTAACCTCTCTGGATTACAACCACATTATGATAAATGTACTATATTACGTATTGGATCACTAAAAAATAAACATTTTACATTACCATGTAGTTTACCGATAAAATGGTCTGATGGTGATGTGGGTATACTCGGAATACATATCCCAAATGAAATAAATGATCTCACTCCAATAAATGTTAATAGAAAGTTAGCAAAAATAGATAAGATCTTGCTACCATGGAAAGGTAAATATCTGTCAATTTGTGGAAAAATCACCCTGATTAACTCTTTAGTATTATCCCAGTTTACCTATTTGCTTATGGTCTTGCCTACGCCTAGCGAACAGTTTTTTAAATTATATGAGAAAAAAAGATTCCATTTTATTTGGAACGGCAAGCCAGACAAAATTAAACGGGCCTATTTATATAATGAATATGAATTCGGAGGACAGAAATTATTAAATATTAAAGCATTAGACCTATCACTAAAAGCTTCAGTCATACAAAAGTTATACTTAAATCCGAACTGGTTCTCTAGCAAATTAGTAAGATCGTCTCACCCAATGTTAAAGAATGGCCTTTTTCCCTTTATTCAGATTACAACCAATTTGAAAAGGAAATAATCTCCCAAATATCACTATTTCTAAAACAAGCCATAGAAAGTTGGTTGCAATTTCAATTTCATCCTCCAGAAACGACAGAACAAATAATGCAACAAATATTGTGGTTAAACTCAAATATACTAATTGATAAAAAACCTTTTTTTTTTTTACAAAATGTTTAAAAAAGGTATAATCTTCGTAAATGATATTATCGGTAGGACTGGTGGAGTTATGTCGCACATGCAGCTAACAAAAACATATGGAAATGTCTGCTCTACACAAAATTACAACCAAATAATTGCAGCATTACTGCAAATATGGAAAAGGAAAGTGGAAGGGGGAGAAAGTAAGGAACTTGTCTGTTGGCCTTGCATTAAAGAACATAATTGGTTAAAGAAAATTGTGATAAATAAAAAAGTATATCAGTTTCACTTATGGACCAAAGGATTGACAGCTGTCCCATATAGATTGCAAAATAGTTGGGAAGAGATTTTTGACGTACAGATTCCATGGCATAGTGTTTATGAATTGATACGCAAAACGACGCCGGATTCAAAACTTAGAATTCTTCAATTTAAATTATTATATAAAATTCTTGCAACCAATATAATGTTATTTATATGGGGGATACAATCTTCCCAGCTCTGCAGATTTTGCTGCGAAGAGACAGAATCATTAGATCATTTGTTTTGGTACTGTCCATTTGTAGCTTGTTTTTGGACACAGGTCCAGGAATGGCTAAAGGATTGTAATATTAACCTGGAGCTAACCTTGCAGATAGCACTACTGGGTGATCTGAAAAGTCATAGTCAATCGATCAATAATATAATAATAGTTTTAGCAAAAATGTTTTGTAGAAACAATGAGAATAGAAAGGTTCAGAACTTTTGTAAAACATCACAGTAGAGTTGAAAAATATATGGCAAATAGAAATCCAATATGGATGGTGTTAAGAGATAGATGGGAGGTGTTGAATGGAGCTGAAGGATGGGACTAATAACAACAACTAATAACAACAAGATAACTAATGTAAAGCATACTGTGTCCATAATAAGTCTATAGGTTATAGGTTGAGAGCTTTGTGAAAGAGCACAGTTAGAAAAATATGGCATATAGAAGCAAACCAGATGGACATCATGAAAATGATCGGAGGAAGTTCAGGAGTAAAAACAAACAAAATATAATTATTGTAGAATTTGACTGTGTCCATAAAATGTATATAGTATGTATGGGCTGGAAGTAGAGGCCTAAGCGTTGTTGTTCACTAGTTTACTCCAATTGGAGAAGGGGTGGTGGGGTTGGAAAGTAATGAAGGGAAATATAATTTAAAAAAGGATATGTGTGTGTGTATGTATGTATGTATGTATATATATATGTGTGTGTGTATGTATGTATGTATATATATGTGTGTGTATGTATATGTATGTATATATGTATGTATGTATGTATGTATATATATATATATATATATATAAATACAGTGGGGAGAACAAGTATTTGATACACTGCCGATTTTGCAGGTTTTCCTACTTACAAAGCATGAAGAGGTCTGTAATTTTTATCATAGGTACACTTCAACTGTGAGAGACGGAATCTAAAACAAAAATCCAGAAAATCACATTGTATGATGTTTAAGTAATTAATTTGCATTTTATTGCATGACATAAGTATTTGATCACCTACCAACCAGTAAGAATTCCGGCTCTCACAGACCTGTTAGTTTTTCTTTAAGAAGCCCTCCTGTTCTCCACTCATTACCTGTATTAACTACACCTGTTTGAACTCGTTACCTGTATAAAAAGACACCTGTCCACACACTCAATCAAACAGACTCCAACCTCTCCACAATGGCCAAGACCAGAGAGCTGTGTAAGGACATCAGGGATAAAATTGTAGACCTGCACAAGGCTGGGATGGGCTACAGGACAATAGGCAAGCAGCTTGGTGAGAAGGCAACAACTGTTGGCGCAATTATTAGAAAATAGAAGAAGTTCAAGATGATGGTCAATCACCCTCGGTCTGGGGCTCCATGCAAGATCTCACCTCGTGGGGCATCAATGATCATGAGGAAGGTGAGGGATCAGCCCAGAACTACACGGCAGGACCTGGTCAATGACCTGAAGAGAGCTGGGACCACAGTCTCAAAGAAAACCATTAGTAACACACTACGCCATCATGAATTAAAATCCTGCAGCGCACGCAAGGTCCACCTGCTCAAGCCAGCGCATGTCCAGGCCCGTCTGAAGTTTGCCAATGACCATCTGGATGATCCAGAGGAGGAATGGGAGAAGGTCATGTGGTCTGATGAGTCAAAAATAGAGCTTTTTGGTCTAAACTCCACTCGCCGTGTTTGGAGGAAAAGAAGGATGAGTACAACCCCAAGAACACCATCCCAACCGTGAAGCATGGAGGTGGAAACATCATTCTTTGGGGATGCTTTTCTGCAATGGGGACAGGACGACTGCACCGTATTGAGGGGAGGATGGATGGGGCCATGTATCGCGAGATCTTGGCCAACAACCTCCTTCCCTCAGTAAGAGCATTGAAGATGGGTTGTGGCTGGGTCTTCCAGCATGACAACGACCTGAAACACACAGCCAGGGCAACTAAGGAGTGGCACCGTAAGAAGCATCTCAAGGTCCTGGAGTGGCCTAGCCAGTCTCCAGACCTGAACCCAATAGAAAATCTTTGGAGGGAGCTGAAAGTCCATATTGCCCAGCGACAGCCCCGAAACCTGAAGGATCTGGAGAAGGTCTGTATGGAGGAGTGGGCCAAAATCCCTGCTGCAGTGTGTGCAAACCTGGTCAAGACCTACAGGAAACGTATGATTTCTGTAATTGCAAACAAAGGTTTCTGTACCAAATATTAAGTTCTGCTTCTCTGATGTATCAAATACTTATGTCATGCCATAAAATGCAAATTAATTACTTAAAAATCATACAATGTGATTTTCTGGATTTTTGTTTTAGATTCCGTCTCTCACAGTTGAAGTGTACCTGTGATAAAAATTACAGACCTCTACATGCTTTGTAAGTAGGAAAACCTGCAAAATCGGCAGTGTATCAAATACTTGTTCTCCCCACTGTATATTTGCGAGAAAAAAAACATATGGGGGATTGGAAGTGATGCAGACAATTACATTGATGGAAGTTACAATCTATCTGACATATTAAAGCTGATCTACCTCCGTAGGCAAGCACCATGGTCTTGTAGCAGATGCGAGCTTCAACTGGAAGCCAGTGGAGTGTGCGGAGGAGCGGGGTGACGTGAGAGAACTTGGGAAGGTTGAACACCAGACGGGCTGCGGCATTCTGGATGAGTTGTAGGGGTTTAATGGCACAGGCAGGGAGCCCAGCCAACAGCGAGTTGCAGTAATCCAGACGGGAGATGACAAGTGCCTGGATTAGGACCTGTGCCGCTTCCTGTGTAAGGCAGGGTCGTACTCTCCGAATGTTGTAGAGCATGAACCTACAGGATCGGGTCACCGCCTTGATCATACATTTCTTCTAGAAGATCAAAAATAATCCTCTGAAAGAGAATATGGTACAAAACGTTCAGGATGAAATGACTAAAGCTCCAAGCTGTATGATGGCATATTGCAGTGAAACATATGTAGCTATAGTATGTCATTGCAAATTACGTCACATGTGAACCAAGGAATCCCATTGAAAGTACAATTCGACTAGTTTGAATCTTAACCTTCTTAACACATTTAACTCCCAGCCCTAAACTTCAGTACACCTCCATCTCAATCCACAACAGACAGCTAACATAACCTCACACTCTGTCAATGACAATCCACTTCTACACAGGGGGGGGGGGGGGGGGGGGGGGTGATTATCGATTCATTCAGGATTATCCGTAATCATGGTAGCATCACATTAATGTAGAAGTGTTTAGAAACGTATTCTATTCTTATTTACAATAAAAGTGACTCCAAAATGACACAATACATTATTTAACATTAATTTCTATTGGGCACTAAATAATCTGAAGCAACCAAAACAAACCGCATGCCTCCAACAAATTTGTAGAGTCACAAGCGTGACTCTGATGTAGTCATTGCGTGCTAGGAATATAGGACCAAATACTACACTTTTTACTACTTTAATACACAATTAAGTGAATTTGTCCCAATACTTTTGGTCTCCTAAAATGGGGGGACTATGAATACAATAGTGATTGTACCATTTCAAATCCAAAGTGCTGGAGTACAGAGCCAGAAAAATAAATAAACATGTCACTGTCCCAATGCTGTTGGAGCTCCCTGTACGTCAACTCAGAATAAACCCAATGCTGTTGGAGCTCCCTGTACGTCAACTCAGAATAAACCCAATGCTGTTGGAGCTCCCTGTACGTCAACTCAGAATAAACCCAATGCTGTTGGAGCTCCCTGGACGTCAACTCAGAATAAACCCAATGCTGTTGGAGCTCCCTGGACGTCAACTCAGAATAAACCCAATGCTGTTGGAGCTCCCTGGATGTCAACTCAGAATAAACCCAATGCTGTTGGAGCTCCCTGGACGTCAACTCAGAATAAACCCAATGCTGTTGGAGCTCCCTGGACGTCAACTCAGAATAAACCCAATGCTGTTGGAGCTCCCTGGACGTCAACTCAGAATAAACCCAGCGACCACCTTTACAGGGAAACATAATATTTATCTCTGAGTAAAAGCCGCTCTCATAAACACACTATTTCTCTCTCACACTCAAACTCCCTCTTTCGCCCAATCTCTATCTCTCCCTCCCTCCCCAAAAGCAGCGCTAGTTTTATAGAACATATAGTCTGGCCTGGATCAGACATAATAGCTGGCATGCACAAGTTTTGCCTTTCCCATACAAACTTTTCATTCTATCTCTCAATCTTTCTGTCATTTCCCCAATCTCTCACACTCAGTCCCTCCCTCCCTCCCTCCCTCCCTCCCTCCTTGGAGTGGTTGTATATACAGGTCAGTCCATGTACCCTATTCAATGTGCAGGGGTACTGGAGTGGTTGGATATACAGGTCAGTGTCAGTACCTTATTCAATGTGCAAGAGTACTGGAGTGGTTGTATATACAGGTCAGTCCCAGTACCTTATTCAATGTGCAGGGGTACTGGAGTGGTTGGATATACAGGTCAGTGTCAGTACCTTATTCAATGGCAGGGGTACTGGAGTGGTTGTATATACAGGTCAGTGTCAGTACCTTATTCAATGTGCAGGGGTACTGGAGTGGTTGAATATACAGGTCAGTGTCAGTACCTTATTCAATGGCAGGGGTACTGGAGTGGTTGTATATACAGGTCAGTGTCAGTACCTTATTCAATGTGCAGGGGTACTGGAGTGGTTGTATATACAGGTCAGTGCCAGTACCTTATTCAATGTGCTGGGGTACTGGAGTGGTTGTATATACAGGTCAGTGTCAGTACCTTATTCAATGTGCAGGGGTACTGGAGTGGTTGTATATACAGGTCAGTGTCAGTACCTTATTCAATGTGCAGGGGTACTGGAGTGGTTGTATATACAGGTCAGTGTCAGTACCTTATTCAATGTGCAGGGGTACTGGAGTGGTTGGATATACAGGTCAGTGTCAATACCTTATTCAATGTTCAGGGGTACTGGAGTGGTTGGATATACAGGTCAGTACCTTATTCAATTTTCAGGGGAACTGGAGTGGTTGGATATACAGGTCAGTGTCAGTACCTTATTCAATGTTCAGGGGTGCTGGAGTGGTTGGATATACAGGTCAGTGTCAGTACCTTATTCAATGGCAGGGGTACTGGAGTGGTTGTATATACAGATCAGTGTCAGTACCTTATTCAATAGGCAGGGGTACTGGAGTGGTTGTATATACAGGTCAGTGTCAGTACCTTATTCAATGTGCAGGGGTATTGGAGTGGTTGGATATACAGGTCAGTGTCAGTACCTTATTCAATGTTCAGGGGTACTGGAGTGGTTGGATATACAGGTCAGTACCTTATTCAATTTTCAGGGGTACTGGAGTGGTTGGATATACAGGTCAGTGTCAGTACCTTATTCAATGTTCAGGGGTACTGGAGTGGTTGGATATACAGGTCAGTGTCAGTACCTTATTCAATGGCAGGGGTACTGGAGTGGTTGTATATACAGGTCAGTACCTTATTCAATGTGCAGGGGTACTGGAGTGGTTGAATATACAGGTCAGTGTCAGTACCTTATTCAATGTTCAGGGGTACTGGAGTGGTTGGATATACAGGTCAGTGTCAGTACCTTATTCAATGGCAGGGGTACTGGAGTGGTTGAATATGCAGGTCAGTCCCAGTACCTTATTCAATGTGCAGGGGTACTGGAGTAGTTGAATATACAGGTCAGTACCTTATTCAATGGCAGGGGTACTGGAGTGGTTGAATATACAGGTCAGTCCCAGTACCTTATTCAATGTGCAGGGATACTGGAGTGGTTGGATATACAGGTCAGTGTCAGTACCTTATTCAATGTGCAGGGGTACTGGAGTGGTTGAATATACAGGTCAGTGTCAGTACCCTATTCAATGTGCAGGGATACTGGAGTGGTTGGATATACAGGTCAGTGTCAGTACCTTATTCAATGGCAGGGGTACTGGAGTGGTTGAATATACAGGTCAGTCCCAGTACCTTATTCAATGTGCAGGGGTACTGGAGTGGTTGTATATACAGGTCAGTCCATGTACCCTATTCAATGTGCAGGGATACTGGAGTGGTTGGATATACAGGTCAGTGTCAGTACCTTATTCAATGTGCAGGGGTACTGGAGTGGTTGAATATACAGGTCAGTGTCAGTACCTTATTCAATGTGCAAGAGTACTGGAGTGGTTGTATATACAGGTCAGTCCCAGTACCTTATTCAATGTGCAGGGGTACTGGAGTGGTTGGATATACAGGTCAGTGTCAGTACCTTATTCAATGGCAGGGGTACTGGAGTGGTTGTATATACAGGTCAGTGTCAGTACCTTATTCAATGTGCAGGGGTACTAGAGTGGTTGAATATACAGGTCAGTGTCAGTACCTTATTCAATGTGCAGGGGTACTGGAGTGGTTGTATATACAGGTCAGTGCCAGTACCTTATTCAATGGCAGGGGTACTGGAGTGGTTGGATATACAGGTCAGTACCTTATTCAATGTGCTGGGGTACTGGAGTGGTTGTATATACAGGTCAGTGTCAGTACCTTATTCAATGTGCAGGGGTACTGGAGTGGTTGTATATACAGGTCAGTGTCAGTACCTTATTCAATGTGCTGGGGTACTGGAGTGGTTGTATATACAGGTCAGTGTCAGTACCTTATTCAATGTGCAGGGGTACTGGAGTGGTTGTATATACAGGTCAGTGTCAGTACCTTATTCAATGTGCAGGGGTACTGGAGTGGTTGGATATACAGGTCAGTGTCAGTACCTTATTCAATGTTCAGGGGTACTGGAGTGGTTGGATATACAGGTCAGTACCTTATTCAATTTTCAGGGGTACTGGAGTGGTTGGATATACAGGTCAGTGTCAGTACCTTATTCAATGTGCAGGGGTACTGGAGTGGTTGAATATACAGGTCAGTACCTTATTCAATGGCAGGGGTACTGGAGTGGTTGTATATACAGGTCAGTGTCAGTACCTTATTCAATGTGCAGGGGTACTGGAGTGGTTGTATATACAGATCAGTGTCAGTACCTTATTCAATAGGCAGGGGTACTGGAGTGGTTGTATATACAGGTCAGTGTCAGTACCTTATTCAATGTGCAGGGGTACTGGAGTGGTTATATATACAGATCAGTGTCAGTACCTTATTCAATGGCAGGGGTACTGGAGTGGTTGTATATACAGGACAGTGTCAGTACCTTATTCAATGTTCAGGGGTACTGGAGTGGTTGAATATACAGGTCAGTCCCAGTACTTTATTCAATGTGCAGGGGTACTGGAGTGGTTGGATATACAGGTCAGTACCTTATTCAATGTTCAGGGGTACTGGAGTGGTTGAATATACAGGTCAGTACCTTATTCAATGTTCAGGGGTACTGGAGTGGTTGTATATACAGGTCAGTGTCAGTACCTTATTCAATTTGCAGGGGTACTGGAGTGGTTGTATATACAGGTCAGTGTCAGTACCTTATTCAATGTGCAGGGGTACTGGAGTGGTTGGATATACAGGTCAGTGTCAGTACCTTATTCAATGTGCAGGGGTACTGGAGTGGTTGAATATACAGGTCAGTCCCAGTACTTTATTCAATGTGCAGGGGTACTGGAGTGGTTGGATATACAGGTCAGTACCTTATTCAATATGCAGGGGTACTGGAGTGGTTGTATATACAGGTCAGTCCCAGTACCTTATTCAATGTGCAGGGGTACTGGAGTGGTTGGATATACAGGTCAGTACCTTATTCAATGTGCAGGGGTACTGGAGTGGTTGGATATACAGGTCAGTCCCTTATTCAATGTTCAGGGGTACTGGAGTGGTTGAGGTAGATTCATACATAATCTCTCGTGGTCAGACTACATAAACAGAAATGGTAATGTAGATCTGTCATCATATAACGGGATGTGTGAGATAACATGCAGCATTAGTTATTGTGCTTTGGGACAATTGACCATTTCACAGGTGTTACCCAGTTTGCACCCTTTGGTTCCTTTGAAGTTGTGGAAACTGATGTTTTTGGTTTCACATTGGTTGTTGAAACTAAGCCTTATTATTTCCTGACTGGAAAAACAACTTTTGTTCTGGGAACATTTATTTTTAGGTTACAGGGAGGTTCTGAAAATGTTTTACTCTGGTTCCTTTAAAGTTTTTTTCTGGAAGATTTATTAATGCTCTGACAACAGAAATTATAGGCTATTTGGAGGTTTTTTAATAACATCCTTAAAACTTTCACTGAATGTTTCAATAAGACTTTTAATAACACTGCTAGCTTATTTGGGTACACCTTTTTTTTTTTTTTTTTCAAGCACAGGTAGGACACATGGAAATTAATTTATTTTTTTATTGTGACATCAGTCAGATTCAAACCTGATCTCCTGATATTTTATTTTGTTGTTATTTTTATGTTTGTTTTGTTTTTCTCCCCAATCCATGTCATTACTCTACTGCACCACCAGGATGGAGCTAGCGTGACACACAAAGCTGATAATTTTAGTCAAACAGACCCCATTTCAAAGGAAACAGGAACTCATTAAGATCAGGTGTGGCCAATTAGTGGGCGTGGCCAAAACACCTGAACACACTTAACAAGATAGAGGATAGAGAGAGTTTTGTTGATGCTGAGAACGGAATGTATATGTTTTTAAATAACATTTTTTGAACGTTCCCTGAACATTATTAAAGTTTTCTTGTGGTTTTTATGGAAAGTTTTCTTTATATTTTTGGAACAATTTGAGAACATGACTTTAAATAGAACCATGAGGAAACCTGTAGGAAATGTTATGCTGAAGTACTGAAATTCCCACAGAAGAATGTTGTTTCTTAACTTTCTCAGAACTATTTGAGAACGTTCCCAATGTCAAACCAGTTGGAGAACGTTCCTAGAACATTACCCACATTTGAAATGAAATGTAACCACATTTGAACGTTTAGGAAACGTTCTGTTAAAGTAATGAAATACCAAGTAAATAAAGAGAGAGAGACAGACAGTGAGAGAGAGAGAGAGAGAGAGAGACAGAGAGAGAGAGAGAGAGAGAGAGAGAGAGACAGAGAGAGAGAGAGACACAGAGAGAGAGAGAGAGAGAGAGAGAGAGAGAGAGAGAGAGAGAGAGAGAGAGAGAGAGAGAGAGAGAGAGAGAGAGGGGCGAGATCCTCGTTTCTATCTCCTCATAATAAAAATAAAACTCGAACTCTTACGTTTTCAGAACACTGAGATTTGGCATGGGTCCTCAGATCCTCAAAAAGCCCTGACTGGTTGCATCACCGCCTGGTATGGCAACTGCTCGGCCTCCGACCGCAAGGCACTACAGAGGGTAGTGCGTACGGCCCAGTACATCACTGGGGCCAAGCTTCCTGCCATCCAGGACCGCTATACCAGGCGGTGTCAGAGGAAGGCCCCAAAAAAATGTGTCAAAGACTCCAGCCACCCTAGTCATAGACTGTTCTCTCTGCTACCGCATGGCAAGCGGTACCGGAGTGCCAAGTCTAGGTCCAAAAGACTTCTCAACAGCTTCTACCCCCAAGCCATAAGACTCCTGAACAGCTAATCATGGCTACCCGGACTATTTGCACTGCCCCCCCACCCCCACCCCATCTATTTACGCTGCTGCTACTCTGTTAATTATTTATGCATAGTCACTTTAACTCTACCCACATGTACATATTACCTCAACTACCTCAACTAGCCGGTGCCCCCGCACATTGACTCTGCACCGGTACCCCCCCTGTATATATAGCCTCCCTACTGTTATTTTATTTTACTTCTGCTCTTTTTTTCTCAACACTTTTTTGTTGTTGTTGTTTTATTTTACTTTTTTATGAGAAAAAAAATACATTGTTGGTTAAGGGCTGTAAGTAAGCATTTCACGGTAATGTCTACACCTGTTGTATTCGGCGCATGTGGCAAATAATATTTGATTTGATTTGATAGGACACTGGTTTTTTAGACCTTATCAGTATTCCACATCACAAAGAACAAATAATGTGCCAGAAGTTGGGAATTTCTCCAAGTTGATTTTCTACATAATCTGAATTCTCAGACTCACTCATGGGGATAATTCATCAGCTTTTTTGATAAGCACATATTGTACATAACTTGTTAAATATGCATGAAGGAAAATATTGATATCATGTACTTTAACCTACTTTTTAGGCAGATTTTGAAGTTGACGTTGGGAAAAACATGAAATTAATTTACAATTAATTTACAAACTGTTTCCTCTCATTTTTTCTAATAGTTTTTCAACTCAAATGTTTTTTTTCTTGCATAATCATAACTCATAGGTTTGAACACCAGTCCAGTCAGCCTGGTCTCATAGACTAGTAAACGTAAATACGGGACACTCAAATTAGTATGATGTGTTATATTTGGTTACATAAGACACAAGGTTACTTATGGAAAACATGTAACTAGAGTGGTTGGTCGGGGTGGATTGATGGGTGGGCGTATAATGGGAGTGGTTGGTCGGGGTGGATTGATGGGTGGGCGTATAATGGGAGTGGTTGGTCGGGGTGGATTGATGGGTGGGCGTATAATGGGAGTGGTTGGTCGGGGTGGATTGATGGGTGGGCGTATAATGGGAGTGGTTGGTCGGGGTGGATTGATGGGTGGGCGTATAATGGGAGTGGTTGGTCGGGGTGGATTGATGGGTGGGCGTATAATGGGAGTGGTTGGTCGGGGTGGATTGATGGGTGGGCGTATAATGGGAGTGGTTGGTCGGGGTGGATTGATGGGTGGGCGTATAATGGGAGTGGTTGGTCGGGGTGGATTGATGGGTGGGCGTATAATGGGAACCTCTAGCAACCAAAAGTTTGCGTGTTTGAATCTCATCATGGACAACTTTAGCAACTACTTGCTACTCTGTAGCTACTTTGCAACTACTTAGCTAGCATGTTAGCTAACCCTTCCCCTAACTCTAACCTTAACCTAACTCCTAACCCTATAGCTAACACACACCCTAAGGCCTAGCTCAGCTAACATTAGCCAGCTAGCTAACGTTAGCCTTAGCCACCTAGTCAACGTTAGCCACAACGAATTTGAATTCGTAACATAACATACGTTTTTCAGCAAATTCGTGAAATATTTGTACGAATTGCAATTTGCAACATATTGTAGGAATTGCAATTCATAACAGTAGAACAAGGCTCCTCAAAATACAACAAAGAGGCGTGGTCTTCTACTCCTCCTCCTCATGAATATACATGTCTGTCAGGGTTCTACCCGCCTCCTTCCGGAGTCCTTCAACCAGCTGCCGGTTTAGATGTGGACAGACAAGAGGACAGCAACCTGCATGGTTGACGTGTAGCTAAAGACTTTTCGCTGCAAGTAACTAAATGCATAGAAAAGGAATATAACGAGACGAACTAACTAGCAGAATTTGAGCAGACAGACGCAAAAGGAAGCATTTTTCCTCTGTGTTGCAAAGCTGTGGCTCGTTGGAGAAAGTCTTGTTCTTTACTCCGTGCATGTTTAAATTGGAGAATTGCATTGGTGCTGTGACTCGGCCAGACACCGTTTAGTTTCCAAGCGGAGCGGCAAGGCAAAACCAGAGGCATGATTTTGAGACTGGGCTCGGTTGGCGTTGCTGCTTTTTGCTTACATGCGTTATTGTTGTGGTTTCATGCAAAGGTATGTGGATTACTTTACCGTTGCATAGTGAGGGATATGATCAGAGGGCTACCGTGGACGCATTGATTCTTCAGTAGGCTACTTTTAATTTCGACTAGCTAAAACATCACGTTAGGAGTGGGAAATGTATAGCTAGAGTCTCGAAGTTCAATGGTTGTGTGGGTATTTATCAGTGTGGTTGGCTCGTTGCCTGCATTGATCCGGTGCAACCCCTCTTCACCAAGCCCGTTTTGAGTTTTGTTTTCGATAACTTTACGGCTCAATTCGTTTTTATATATATATATTATCCATAGTTTACAACTTTTGTAGAGGCGCTTGCACCAATGTTTCTGGAGTTTTGCTAGCTGACTATTTATCAGTGCATAATTTATCAGTTTGCTTAGCTGAGATTTTAACTCCACGATACGTACATCACATAATAACATCTCAATGGTATCGTGGAGCTGAGAATTCTCAGCTACAGTTTTTGCTTTTATAGTTTTCTGCAAAGTAAGCTGAGCAGGATGCCTGGGCCGGCAACATGATCACTCTCAATGTCCAGCGGTTTCACCGTTTGTTCGTTCTGCTTTACCGACAGGTGGCGGAGGGAACGGGTCAGTTCGAGTTGGAAATCTTATCGATGAACAACCAGAACCGGGAGCTTCTTAACTTGCTGTGTTGTGACGGTTCACGGAACGGCGGGGATCGGAAATGCAGGATGGATGAGTGTGATACGTATTTTAAAGTGTGTTTGAAGGAATACCAGTCGCGGGTCTCGGCTGCGGGACCTTGTAGCTTCGGGTCCGGATCTACGCCTGTCCTGGGAGCGAATGGATTTTCTTTGAAGAGCTCGGCGAGGAATGAAAGATCCAGGATTGTTTTGCCGTTCAGTTTTGCCTGGCCAGTAAGTAGCTATCTTATAACTCTTCTGTGACCTAAACTCATTAGGCTAGACTGTTAAAACAGGCTAACCACTCTCTCAATGATTAACCATAATCATTTTTGGTGAGAAAAAAAAAAACAATTACGAAAAGGATTGCTTGTCGCAAGGTGCTAGGTGGTGTTAACCTTGGCACGGTTGTATTTGCAATGATACTGCCAATCAATCACTTGTCTAGTCCAGCAAGAAGAAAAAATAGAGAATGAATAATGTTGCATATTGTCTGTCAACCTACCTACAATAAAGTCATTTGACATCGGGGACCTCCATGGCGTCCTCATTAGCTAATTGACCAGACCACAGGTGTGAAATTGTCATAATCCACAATTTCAATTATGCCAGTCATTATGCTAGAAATATGGATTATTGTGGACATAGGAAGAAGTTTCCCATTTTTTTTTATTGATTTATTCATTGGGAGCATTCTGTTTCCAATAACATCTGGCAGATGTGGCCCCATGGAGTTCCGTTATTCAGCTGGCCCCACGTTGTCAGAGGACTCCACCCTTTATTCAGCTGGCTCCAAGTGGTCCTCTGTAGCTCAATTGGTAGAGCATGGCGCTTGTAACGCCAGGGTAGTGGGTTCGATCCCCGGGACCATCCATACGTAAAAATGTATGTTCACATGACTGTAAGTTGCTTTGGATAAAAGCGTCTGCTAAATGGCATATTATACTCTGCTCCAAAAAATTAAGGGAACACTTAAACAACACAATGTAACTCCAAGTCAATCACACTTCTGTGAAATCAAACTGTCCACTTAGGAAGCAACACTGATTGACAATACATTTCACATGCTGTTGTGCAAATGGAATAGACAACAGGTGGAAATTATAGGCAATTAGCAAGACACCCCCAATAAAGGACTGGTTTTGCAGGTGGTGATCACAGACCACTTCTCAGTTCCTATGCTTCCTGGCTGATGTTTTGGTCACTTTTGAATGCTGGCGGTGCTTTCACTCTAGTGGTAGCATGAGACGGAGTCTAGAACCCACACAAGTGGCTCAGGTAGTGCAGCTCATCCAGGATGGCACATCAATGCGAGCTGTGGCAAGAAGGTTTGCTGTGTCTGTCAGCGTAGTGTCCAGAGCATGGAGGCGCTACCAAGAGACAGGCCAGTATATCAGGAGACGTGGAGGAGGCCGTAGGAGGGCAACAACCCAGCAGCAGGACCGCTACCTCCGCCTTTGTGCAAGGAGGAGCAGGAGGAGCACTGCCAGAGCCCTGCAAAATGACCTCCAGCAGGCCACAAATGTGCATGTGTCTGCTCAAACGGTCAGAAACAGACTCCATGAGGGTGATATGAGGGCCCGACTTCCACAGGTGGGGGTTGTGCTTACAGCCCAACACCGTGCAGGACGTTTGGCATTTGCCAGAGAACACCAAGATTGGCAAATTCGCCACTGGCGCCCTGTGCTCTTCACAGATGTAAGCAGGTTCACACTGAGCACATGTGACAGACGTGACAGAGTCTGGAGACGCCGTGGAGAACGTTCTGCTGCCTGCAACATCCTCCAGCATGACCGGTTTGGCGGTGGGTCAGTCATGGTGTGGGGTGGCATTTCTTTGGGGGGCCACACAGCCCTCCATGTGCTCGCCAGAGGTAGCCTGACTGCCATTAGGTACCGAGATGAGATCCTCAGACCCCTTGTGAGACCATATGCTGGTGCGGTTGGCCCTGGGTTCCTCCTAATGCAAGACAATGCTAGACCTCATGTGGCTGGATTGTGTCAGCAGTTCCTGCAAGAGGAAGGCATTGATGCTATGGACTGGCCCGCCCGTTCCCCAGACCTGAATCAAATTGAGCACATCTGGGACATCATGTCTCGCTCCATCCACCAACGCCACATTGCACCACAGACTGTCCAGGAGTTGGCGGATGCTTTAGTCCAGGTCTGGGAGGAGATCCCTCAGGAGACCAACCGCCACCTCATCAGGAGCATGCCCAGGCGTTGTAGGGAGGTCATACAGGCACTTGGAGGCCACACACACTACTGAGCCTCATTTTGACTTGTTTTAAGGACATTACATCAAAGTGGGATCAGCCTGTAGTGTGGTTTTCCACTTTAATTTTGAGGGTGACTCCAAATCCAGACCTCCATGGGTTGATACATTTGATTTCCATTGATAATTTTTGTGTGATTTTGTTGTCAGCACATTCAACTATGTAAAGAAAAAAGTATTTAATAAGATTATTTCATTCATTCAGATCTAAGATGTGTTATTTTAGTGTTCCCTTTATTTTTTTGAGCAGTGTGTATATATATACAGTGGGGAAAAAAAGTATTTAGTCAGCCACCAATTGTGAAAGTTCTCCCACTTAAAAAGATGAGAGAGGCCTGTAATTTTCATCATAGGTTCACGTCAACTATGACAGGCAAAATGAGAAAAAAAAATCCAGAAAATCACATTGTAGGATTTTTTATGAATTTATTTGCAAATTATGGTGGAAAATAAGTATTTGGTCAATAACAAAAGTTTCTCAATACTTTGTTATATACCCTTTGTTGGCAATGACACAGGTCAAACGTTTTCTGTAAGTCTTCACAAGGTTTTCACACACTGTTACTGGTATTTTGTCCCATTCCTCCATGCAGATCTCCTCTAGAGCAGTGATGTTTTGGGGCTGTCGCTGGGCAACATGGACTTTCAACTCCCTCCAAAGATTTTCTATGGGGTTGAGATCTGGAGACTGGCTAGGCCACTCCAGGACCTTGAAATGCTTCTTACGAAGCCACTTCTTCGTTGCCCGGGCGGTGTGTTTGGGATCATTGTCATGCTGAAAGACCCAGCCACGTTTCATCTTCAATGCCCTTGCTGATGGAAGGAGGTTTTCACTCAAAATCTCACGAAACATGGCCCCATTAATTCTTTCCTTTACACGGATCAGTCGTCCTGGTCCCTTTGCAGAAAACAAGCCCCAAAGCATGATGTTTCCACCCCCATGCTTCACAGTAGGTATGGTGTTCTTTGGATGCAACTCAGCATTCTTTGTCCTCCAAACATGATGAGTTGAGTTTTTACCAAAAAGTTCTATTTTGGTTTCATCTGACCATATGACATTCTCCCAGTCCTCTTCTGGATCATCCAAATGCACTCTAGCAAACTTCAGACGGGCCTGGACATGTACTGGCTTAAGCAGGGGGACACGTCTTGCACTCCAGGATTTGAGTCCCTGGCGGCGTAGTGTGTTACTGATGGTAGGCTTTGGTACTTTGGTCCCAGCTCTCTGCAGGTCATTCACTAGGTCCCCCCCTGTGGTTCTTGGTTTTTTGCTCACCGTTCTTGTGATCATTTTGACCCCACGGGGTGAGATCTTGCGTGGAGCCCCAGATCGAGGGAGATTATCAGTGGTCTTGTATGTCTTCCATTTCCTAATAATTGCTCCCACAGTTGATTTCTTCAAACCAAGCTGCTTACCTATTGCAGATTCAGTCTTCCCAGCCTGGTGCAGGTCTACAATTTAGTTTCTGGTGTCCTTTGACAGCTCTTTGGTCTTGGCCATAGTGGAGTTTGGAGTGTGACTGATTGAGGTTGTGGACAGGTGTCTTTTATACTGATAACAAGTTCAAACAGGTGCCATTAATACAGGTAATGAGTGGAGGACAGAGGAGCCTCTTAAAGAAGAAGTTACAGGTCTGTGAGAGCCAGAAATCTTGCTTGTTTGTAGGTGACCAAATACTTATTTTCCACCATAAATTAGAAATAATTTAATAAAAAATCGTACAATGTGATTTTCTGGATTTTTTTTCCTCAATTTGTCTGTCATAGTTGACATGTACCTATGATGAAAATTACAGGCCTCTCATCTTTTTAAGTGGGAGAACTTGCACAATTGGTGGCTGACTAAATACTTTTTTCCCCCCACTGTATATATATTTGTTAAAAGAATATGTATGTATGTATGTATGTATGTATGTATAAAAAAAAAACATGGGGGATTGGAAGTGATGCAGACAATTACATTGATGGAAGTTACAATCTATCTGCAATATTAAACTGATCCATCCCCCAAAAACAAAACAAAAACACTTGTTGCGTTTATATTTTTGTTCAGTGTAGATATTGGCTGTTACTCAGTCAGCAGAATAAGTGTTTAGTGTTTTAGCTCAGAGCCCAGATTCCCAGAACAGTGGGTGCATCATCATTGGGTAGGCTACCTGCTGTTTCCACCTGAGAATTTAAACAGGTTTTAGAATTACTGAACACTGAACACTGAATGCTGATTGTAGCTACCTGGCTTCCCACACAATGTCTTTCTGCCATGTGTTAGAACAATGGCTTGATATTCAGTAAATTTAACCGTATGTAGCCATGGGTTAATATTGTCAGCCTATTGGGAACTACTATAATACTACTATAATAGGTAACTACTATAATACTACTATAATAGGGAACTACTATAATACTACTATAATAGGGAACTACTATAATACTACTATAATACTACTATAATAGGGAACTACTATAATACTAATATAATAGAGAACTACTATAATACTACTATAATACTACTGTAATAGGGAACTACTATAATACTACTATAATACTACTATAATACTACTATAATAGGGAACTACTATAATACTACTATAATAATACTATAATACTACTATAATACTACTATAATACTACTATAATAGGGAACTACTATAATACTACTATAATAGGGAACTACTATAATACTACTATAATAGGGAACTACTATAATACTACTATAATACTACTATAATAGGGAACTGCTATAATACTACTATAATACTACTATAATACTACTATAAACTACTATAATACTACTATAATAGGGAACTACTATAATACTACTATAATACTACTCTAATAGGGAACTACTATAATACTACTATAATAGGGAACTACTATAATACTACTATAATACTACTATAATAGGGAACTACTATAATAATACTATAATAGGGAACTACTATAATACTACTATAATACTACTATAATACTACTATAATACTACTATAATAGGGAACTACTATAATACTACTATAATACTACTATAATAGGGAACTACTATAATACTACTATAATAGGGAACTACTATAATACTACTATAATAGGGAACTATTAAAATAGGGAACTACTACAATACTACTATAATACTACTATAATACTACTATAATACTACTATAATAGGGAACTACTATAATACTACTATAATACTACTATAATAGGGAACTACTATAATACTACTATAATAGGGAACTACTATAATAGGGAACTACTAAAATAGGGAACTACTATAATACTACTATAATACTACTATAATAGGGAACTACTAAAATAGGGAACTACTATAATACTACTATAATAGGGAACTACTATAATACTACTATAATAGGGAACTACTATAATACTACTATAATACTACTATAATAGGTAACTACTATAATACTACTATAATAGGGAACTACTATAATACTACTATAATAGGGAACTACTATAATACTACTATAATAGGGAACTACTACAATACTACTATAATAGGGAACTACTATAATACTACTATAATACTACTATAATAGGGAACTACTATAATACTAATATAATAGAGAACTACTATAATACTACTATAATACTACTATAATAGGGAACTACTATAATAATACTATAATAATACTATAATACTACTATAATACTACTATAATAGGGAACTACTATAATACTACTATAATAGGGAACTACTATAATACTACTATAATAGGGAACTACTATAATACTACTATAATAGGGAACTACTATAATACTACTATAATACTACTATAAACTACTATAATACTACTATAATAGGGAACTACTATAATACTACTATAATACTACTCTAATAGGGAACTACTATAATACTACTATAATAGGGAACTACTATAATACTACTATAATACTACTATAATAGGGAACTACTATAATAATACTATAATAGGGAACTACTATAATACTACTATAATACTACTATAATAGGGAACTACTATAATACTACTATAATACTAATATAATAGGGAACTACTATAATACTACTATAATAGGGAACTACTATAATACTACTATAATAGGGAACTACTAAAATAGGGAACTACTACAATACTACTATAATACTACTATAATAGGGAACTACTATAATATTACTATAATACTACTATAATACTACTATAATAGGGAACTACTATAATACTACTATAATAGGGAACTACTAAAATAGGGAACTACTATAATACTACTATAATACTACTATAATAGGGAACTACTAAAATAGGGAACTACTATAATACTACTATAATAGGGAACTACTATAATACTACTATAATAGGGAACTACTATAATACTACTATAATACTACTATAATAGGTAACTACTATAATACTACTATAATAGGGAACTACTATAATACTACTATAATAGGGAACTACTATAATACTACTATAATACTACTATAATACTACTATAATAGGGAACTACTATAATACTACTATAATACTACTATAATAGGGAACTACTATAATACTACTATAATACTACTATAATACTACTCTAATAGGGAACTACTATAATACTACTATAATAGGGAACTACTATAATACTACTATAATACTACTATAATAGGGAACTACTATAATACTACTATAATAGGGAACTACTAAAATAGGGAACTACTACAATACTACTATAATAGGGAACTACTATAATACTACTATAATAGGGAACTACTAAAATAGGGAACTACTATAATACTACTATAATAGGGAACTACTATAATACTACTATAATACTACTATAATAGGGAACTACTATAATACTACTATAATAGGGAACTACTATAATACTACTATAATAGGGAACTACTATAATATTACTATAATAGGGAACTACTATAATACTACTATAATACTACTATAATAGGGAACTACTGTAATACTACTATAATACTACTATAATAGGGAACTACTATAATACTACTAATAATAGGGAACTACTATAATACTACTATAAACTACTATAATACTACTATAATAGGGAACTACTAAAAAAAGGAACTACTATAATACTACTATAATCGGGAACTACTATAATACTACTATAATACTACTATAATAGGGAACTACTAAAATAGGGAACTACTATAATACTACTATAATAGGGAACTACTATAATACTACTATAATAGGGAACTACTATAATACTACTATAATACTACTATAATAGGTAACTACTATAATACTACTATAATAGGTAACTACTATAATACTACTATAATAGGGAACTACTATATACTACTATAATAGGGAACTACTATAATACTACTATAATACTACTATAATAGGTAACTACTATAATACTACTATAATAGGGAACTACTATAATACTACTATAATAGGGAACTACTATAATACTACTATAATAGGGAACTACTATAATACTACTATAATACTACTATAATACTACTATAATAGGGAACTACTATAATACTACTATAATACTACTCTAATAGGGAACTACTATAATACTACTATAATAGGGAACTACTATAATACTACTATAATACTACTATAATAGGGAACTACTATAATACTACTATAATACTACTATAATAGGGAACTACTATAATACTACTATAATAGGGAACTACTATAATACTACTATAATAGGGAACTACTAAAATAGGGAACTACTACAATACTACTATAATAGGGAACTACTATAATACTACTATAATAGGGAACTACTAAAATAGGGAACTACTATAATACTACTATAATAGGGAACTACTATAATACTACTATAATACTACTATAATAGGGAACTACTATAATACTACTATAATAGGGAACTACTATAATACTACTATAATACTACTATAATAGGGAACTACTATAATACTACTATAATACTACTATAATACTACTATAATAGGGAACTACTATAATACTACTAATAATAGGGAACTACTATAATACTACTAATAATAGGGAACTACTATAATACTACTATAATACTACTATAATAGGGAACTACTATAATACTACTATAATACTACCATAATAGGGAACGACTACAATACTACTACAATACTACTATAATACTACTACAATACTACTATAATACTACTATAATAGGGAACTACTAAAATAGGGAACTACTATAATACTACTATAATACTACTATAATAGGGAACTACTATAATACTACTATAATACTACTATAATACTACTATAATAGGGAACTACTATAATACTACTATAATAGGGAACTACTATAATACTACTATAATAGGGAACTACTATAATACTACTATAATACTACTATAATAGGGAACTACTATAATACTACTATAATACTACTATAATAGGGAACTACTATAATACTACTATAATACTACTATAATAGGGAACTACTATAATACTACTATAATACTACTCTAATAGGGAACTACTATAATACTACTATAATAGGGAACTACTATAATATTACTATAATAGGGAACTACTATAATACTACTATAATAGGGAACTACTATAATACTACTATAATAGGGAACTACTATAATACTACTATAATAGGGAACTACTATAATACTACTATAATAGGGAACTACTATAATACTACTATAATACTACTATAATAGGGAACTACTATAATTGGATTACGTGAGAAGATAATAGAAACTCGGCCCTAATGGAAGCCATATTGGTCAGGGAGCCGTGTCATTAACCCTAAAAGTTCCAGATTGGGGTGAAAATGGAAGCCATATTGGTCAGGGAGAAATCCAAAACAGTCTAATTGGAATGAATGGTAGTAGAGTTATAATCCAGGTTTTACTAATGCAGGAAAATAAAAAGACGTGATATATCAGAAATTGTGGAATATAATTATAAATTGGGTAAGTGTACCTATTAATCCAACTAAAATCTAAATTGAGACATTTCTAACATTATATACAGTGCCTTCAGAAAGTATTCATACCCCTTGACTCATTCCACATTTTGTTGTTACAGCCTGGATTCAAAATAGATTTTCTCACAAATCTACACACAATACCCCAAAATGAGTGACATTTTATTTTTAATTTTTTATTCAAAATGAAATGCAGAAATAGCTCATTTGCGTAAGTGTTCAAACCCCTGAGTCAATACTTTGTAGAAGCACGTTTGGCAGCGATTACAGCTGTGAGTCTTTCTGGGTAAGTCTCTAAGATCTTTGCACATCTGGATTGTGCAATATCTGCCCATTTATTATTTTCTAAATTCTTCAAGCTCTGTCAAATTGGTTGTTGATCATTGCTAGACAACCATTTTCAGGTCTTGCCGTAGATTTTCAAGTACATTGAAGTCAAAACTGTAACTCGGCCACTCAGGAACATTCACTGTCTTCTTGGTAACAATTCCAGTGTAGATTTGGCCTTGTGTTTTAGGTTATTGTCCTGCTGAAAGGTGAATTCATCTCCCAGTGTCTGGTGGAAAGCAGACTGAACCAGGGTCTCCTCTAGGATTTTGCCTGTGCTCCTGAAAAACACCCCAGTCCTTAACAATTACAAGCATACCCATAACATGATGCAGCCACCACTATGCTTGAAAATATGGAGAGTGGTACTCAGTAATATGTTGTATTGGATTTGCCCCAGAAACATAACACTTTGTTTTCAGGACAAAAGTGAATTGCTTTGCCACATATTTTGCAGAATTACTTTTAGTGCCTTGTTGCAATCAGGATGCATGTTTTGGATATTGTTTATTCTGTACAGGCTTCCTTGTTTTCACTGTGTCATTTAGGTTAGTATTGTGGAGTAACTACATTTACATTTTAGTCATTTAGCAGACGCTCTTATCCAGAGCGACTTACAGTTAGTGAGTGCATACATTATTTTTCATACTACAATGTTGATCCGTCCTCAGTTTTCTCCTATCACAGCCATTGAACTCTGTAACTGTTTTAAAGTCACCATTGGCCTCATGGTTTAATCCCTGAGCAGTTTCCTTCCTCTCCGGCAACTGAGTTAGGAAGGACGCCTGTATCTTCATAGTGACTGGGTGTATTGATACACCATCCAGAGTGTAATTAATAACTTCACCATGCTCAAAGGGATGGTCAATGTCTGCTTTTTATTGTATTTTTACCCATCTACCAATAGGTGCCCTTCTTTGTGAGGCATTGGAAAACCTCCCTGGTCTTTATGGTTGAATCTGTGTTTGAAATTCACTGCTCGACTGAGGAACCTTACAGATAATTGTATGTGTGGGGTACAGAGATGAGGTAGTCATTCAAAAATCTAACAAGCTCTGTCTCTTGTCAGAATTAGACGTTCATCCATGTTTCTCAAACTTAACATTTCGAAGTTGTTCGAAATGTCAAATGTACGTTTTTTTAGGGTTACGTTTAGGCGTTAACTCTGAAATCTCAAGGTTAGGTATTAACTCCTAATGGTTAAGGTAATGGTTAAGGTTTGGGATAGGCTTAAAAAATACAAAGGGGGGGGGGGGGGGGAACTCACTGGATTTGAACATGCAACCTTTGGCACCAGAGGCAGATGCTTAAGCCCATTCGCCATCCCCTTCCACAACACCCTACTTGAAGGTAACAGCGCTCACTGTTGCTCCTTGTGGCACATTTCCACGTCATCTCCCGACGTCCTTAGACATGGATGGACGTCGAATAATGACTTGTATCACTGGTGACCTGGCTGCAAAAATCATGTTAAACACTTATTGCACACAGTGAGCCCATTAACTTATTATGTGACTTGTTAAGCAAATGTTTACTCCTGAACTTATTTAGGCTTGCCATAGTCAAGGTGTTGAATACTTATTCACTCAAGACATTTCAGCTTTTCATTTTTTATTAATTTGTAAAAAAAAAAAAAAACATAATTCCACTTTGACATTATATGGTATGGTGTGTAGGCCAGTGACACAAAATCTCAATTTTATCCATTTTAAATTCAGGCTGTAACACAACAAAATGTTAAGTCAAGGGGTGTGAATACTTTCTGAAGGCACTGTATTGCCCTAATCTTTGGAAGAAAAGTGGAGATAACATGAAAGATTAATCTCACATGAAGTTTTATGACTTTTTATGATATATATTGAATATATACAGTGGTGTGAAAAAGTGTTTGCCCCCTTCCTGATTAGTTATTTGTTTGCATGTTTGTCACACTTAAATGTTTCAGATCATCAAACAAATTTAAATATTTAAATTTAAGATAACACAAGTAAACACAAAATGCAGTTTTGAAATGAAGGTTGTTATTATTAAGGGAAAACAAAATCCAAACCTACATGGCCCTGTGTGGAAAAGTGTTTGCCCCCCCGTTATAACACAACTCAACTGTGGGTTATCACTACTGAGTTCAATTCCTCTAGCCACACCCAGGCCTGATTACTGCCTCACCTGTTCTCAATCAAGGAATCACTTAAATAGGACCTGTCTGACAAAGTGAAGTAGACCAAAAGATCCTCACAAGCTAGACATCATGCCGAGATCCAGTGGCGGCTCCTGAAAAAATTCTCAGGAGGGGCAATTTTTCTGATGATTTAGGTGACCTACACACATTTAAAAAAAGATATGTCCAGCAACAACATGAAGACAGGGGCAGCATATAAGTCAATACCAGAAGCATTTATTGACTGATCTCAAAAGTGTTGGCTTACCAGGGTTGGTGGAGCCCTCAGTTTCATCTTTGCCTCGCAAAGCTAACTCAAACACTCCGCAAAACTTCACACACTGGATTAGCCGGCTGAGGATGTGGCGGTTCTTGCTAATGTCGTAGTAAATATATTTGTTATAGTGAATATGGAATATGATATGTTGAGTAAAATGTTGTGCTAAGATCTATTTAGGTCAGGAGCTGGTTATAAGTTCTGTTCCTATCCAATAACAATGGACAAAAGGGTCCTATCTTGTCAGCCTTGTCAGCAGGTGGCCAAGGACAACACCCACGCCATAGGCCTCTCAGTTCTTCCAACTCACGAGTTCTTGCTCTGAGGACACACAAACACACACACACACACATCATCACTGTTAAACACACACACACATCATCACTGTTAAACACACACACACACACACACACACAAAAATCCCCTCTCTTAGGATGAACATTTGAAGACAGAGAACCCGACTCAGAGCCAATGCAACAGTGACAGTAGCCTGGAGGTGACCTCGCCCAACTCATCAGGACCAATCAGAAGATCAGAACTACTAGATTGAACCTACTTCATTTATTGCATAAAATGTCTGCACACAATGTTTCGGGGCTCTCTTCAGATAATAATAATAATAATAATAATAATATGCCATTTAGCAGACGCTTTTATCCAAAGCGACTTACAGTCATGCGTGCATACATTTTTGTGTATGGGTGGTCCCGGGGATTGAACCCACTACCTTGGCGTTACAAGCACCATGCTCTACCAGCTGAGCTACAGAAAGTGGATACTCATGGATGCGCATTGCAATTGTAAAATGTCAACACAATTGGAGACACCACGTCATTTTTGGAGACATGTTATTGACAGTAAACTATTGTAGATGCGACTGCTAACTAAATAAAACATTTTAGCTGGCTAGCTAATCATCTTAGCTAAATGTGGGGCAAACAATTCAGTTATTTACCGTTAATTTTAGGGATTGGGGTGAAAGAAATCGAGTTACATAGTGATACTTTACGATATACTGTATTGACAATATCGCAATATTTTAGCGCTAGTTGGCTGTACCTGCACCAAAACACCATTATTGTTCCTTCATAGCTTGTTCTCAATCTTTTCACATTGGGAGCCAATTTGTTTTCAGCACTTTTATTTCCATGACTGATCAAAACTCGTTCTCATGGCTTTCTGATCCCTCTGCAACAGACATATGGTGCGCAATAAAATCACAGTATCGAATCGCAATACGTATAGAATCATGAGACTCGCAATGCTGATGCATATATCTTATCGTGAGGTTCCTGGCAATTCCCAGCCCAAGTTCATTTGCCACAACAAATCTCTTCGCTAGCAAACGCGATGTCTTCTCCAAAACGGCAATGTGTCTCCAGCAATGTTTACTTTTTTGACGTTCTATGGCATCTCCACTTTCCAAGCATATATGACCACATGTAATATTTTGGTAAGTGATGCAAATAGTGAACTATGTAGGGCCAGGATGTAAAATATATGTAGCTGCAGCAATTTCTCTTATCTGATATGGTAAGTAATGGGGCTTAATTTATAGCTCCCTAAGAGTTTGACGAACGGGTCCGTGAACGCGATTCCAGATATATTTACCGTATTGGTCCGAATATAAGACGGCCTTTTTTCCCCTCGAAATAGGTCCAAAAAAGTCGGGTCGTCTTATATTCGGGGTCTAGTATTCAGAGCGCAGTTTCTCTTCTTCGGCGCTCCCTTTAAATGTCAATACACATTCGCGGGCACAGATGGCGCCAAAAATTCGTTCCGGACGGAGGGAAGAGGCGTCCTTAACAACCAGCCCGTTACCGGTGTTTAAAGATGGAAAGACAGGCTGACCATTTAGAGACAAGTGGCTCAAAAGTGGGCCAGGTCAATAAACAACAGCGGAGGAGCTATGATGCCAATTTCAAAATAATGGTTGTCAATAAGGCAGAGTCATCTAACAACTGCCAAGCTGCCAAGACATTCGGGGTCACTGAGTGTAATGTAAGAAGATGGCGAGCAGAAAAACAACGTCTAAAAGATGCTAACAGTCAGCGAAAATCCTTCCGTGGTCCTCAAAGTGGTCGTTTCATTGAGGTTGACCGGAGGGTTTTTGAATATGTCAGGGAAAAAAGAAGTGAGGGAATGCCCATTACCAGAGCTGTCATCCAGGTTAAGGCCCTGGAAATCGCCAGAGAGCTCAACATCACTGGATTTAAAGCCAGCCTCGGCTGGTGTCGTAGGATGATGCGGCGTAATGGACTGTCACTTAGACGGAGAACGAGTTTGGCCCAACGCCTGCCGTCAGACTTCGGAGAGAAGCTGCTTTCGTTTCAGCGCTTTGTTATCAACCTGAGGAAGAAGCACTCCTACCCGCTGGATCAGATCGGCAATGCTGATCAGACACCCGTTTATTTCGACATGCCAACATCGGTGACTGTCAATAGAAAGGGAGAAAAGTCTGTGTTGGTGAAATCAACGGGCAACGAGAAGAGCCGCGTCACTGTCATGTTGACATGTCTCGCTGGTGGCAGCAAACTCCCCCCGTATGTCATTCTTAAGCGTAAGACTGTGCCAAAGGACCCAATGCCAGCTGGCATTATTGTGCGCGCCCAGGAGAAGGGCTGGATGGAGTCGGGGCTTGTAGTGGACTGGCTAAAGGTTGTGTGGGGCGCACGCTACGGGGGACTGAGGAAGAGGAGGAACATGCTCGTTCTGGATGCGTTCCGCGGACATCTGACTGAGCCCGTGAAAAGTCAGGTGCGAGCAATGAACGGGGATCTTGTGATCATACCAGGGGGAATGACAAGCCAGCTACAGGTGTTGGACGTAGTTGTGAACAAGCCTTTCAAGGATAACCTGCGAAAAAAATACACAGAGTGGCTCCTGTCTGGCAACCACGCACTCACACCGACCGGGAAAATACAGAAGCCGTCAGTCCGTCTACTGTGTGAATGGATCCTGCATGCATGGGATGCTATTCCCTCACAGAGCATCATCGATGGCTTTAAAAAATGTTGCATCTCAAATGCATTGGACGGCAGCGAGGACGACGTGCTTTGGGAGGAGCCGGTGGAAGCGGAGCAGCTGGGGAGCGATGACAGCGAGAGCGAACACAGCGGGGCAGAGGACGTGTGTGAGGGATAGAGAGACATCGGAGGAGAAGTTTGGCGAATTTTTGTTAAGTTTAGTTAAATGTGTGGCCTGTATTTTCTCTGTTATTTAAAAATGTTGCTTTATTATTGCTTGATATTAATTTTGAATCATACTGTACATAGTTTGCCTTTGTGTTTAATTCACTGTGTTTTTAATATTGTTATTTTAAAATAAAATGAAGTTCTTTGTTCGGCAAATCTAGTCTGCAAATCTGTTTTTCTAAATGTTTGTGTTGAAAAACGGGGGGTCGTCTTATAATCAGGGTCGTCTTATATTCGGACCAATACGGTACCTCTGAATAAACTGCCTTTATTACACCATATCCACCCTGTCCAAAGTCTCTACTTGGTCTCAGTTGGTTCTCCAGTAAACTTGTGATTATCAACACTAACCTCATCGTTGTGGCGGCGGACAGCTAGCCTGTATCCCTCGTCATCCAGTTGAGTGAGTGGCAATGTCTTTTTTCGTTCGTACCAATTTTTGGAAAATCCTCGGGTGTAGGACTTTCCGCCTTTAGTAGAAACCTGTTGAATTATTAAATTTGGTCTGGGAGGTCCTAATTGTTTCGTTGCCAATTTATCTTCATTTGTTCGCCGACAAAAAGGAACTTCTTTCAAACAATCCACTCTTTTCTCAGTTACGTTCATGGTTACGTAACGTATGACGAAAGCGCGTAAGTGCAAGCCCACAGACACCCATTGAGATTGTATTGAAGGCTCTGAAATTTGAAAAAAATAGATTTTACATGGGAGTCTATGACAGACTTCTGGGCGATTTTCAACCTGACTGAAATCGCCCCAAAAGGGGGGGGAGCCATTTGAAGCACGACTTTAGCCTGATTCGACATTTAGTGGCAGTGTGGCACTGTGGCAGATCAGACGTATAGATTACAACACTGATAACTACTGTTGCCGTGATATAATTGATTAGAAAAAAAATCCCTTCCTTTTCCCGTTTGGCAGTGCGCCGCCCATATCGCCCTATTGAACAGGCCGCCCCTGCCGAGATCCAAAGAAATTCAGGAACAAATGAGAAAGAAAGTAATTGAGATCCATCAGTCTGGAAAAGGTTATAAAGCCATTTCTAAAGTTTTGGGACTCCAGCGAACCACAGTGAGAGCCATTATCCACAAATGGCGAAAACATGGAACAGTGGTGAACCTTCCCAGAAGTGGCCGGCCGACCAAAATTACCCCAAGAGCGCAGTGACGACTCATCCAAGAGGTCAATAAAGACCCCACAACAACATCCAAAGAGCTGCAGGCCTCACTTGCCTCAGTTAAGGTCAGTGTTCATGACTCCACCATAAGAAAGAGACTGGGCAAAAATGGCCTGCATGGCAGAGTTCCAAGATGAAAACCACTGCTGAGCAAAAAGAACATTAAGGCTCGTCTCATTTTTGCCAGAAAATATCTTGATGATCCCCAAGACCTTTGGGAAAATACTCTGTGGACTGACGAGACAAAAGTTGAACTTTTTGGAAGGTGTGTGTCCCATTACATCTGCCGTAAAAGTAACACCGCATTTCAGAAAAATAACATCATACCAACAGTAAAATATGGTGGTGGTAGTGTGATGGTCTGGGCCTGTTTTGCTGCTTCAGGACCTGGAAGACTTGCTGTGATAAATGGAACCATAAATTCTGCTGTCTACCAAAAAATCCTGAAGGAGAATGTCCGGCCATCTGTTCGTGACCTCAAGCTGAAGCGAACTTGGGTTCTGCTGCAGGACAATGATCCAAAACACACCAGCAAGTCCACCTCCTGAATGGCTGAAGAAAAACAAAATGAAGACTTTGGAGTGGCCTAGTCAAAGTCCTGACCTGAATCCTTAAAAAGGCAGTTCATGCTTGAAAACCCTCCAATGTGGCTGAATTACAACAATTCTGCAAAGATGAGTGGGCCAAAATTCCTCCACAGCGCTGTAAAAGACTCATTGCAAGTTATCGCAAACGCTTGATTGCAGTTGTTGCTGCTAAGGGTGGCCCAACCAGTTATTAGGTTGTAGGGGGCAATCACTTTTCCACACAGGGCCATGTGGGTTTGGATTTTGTTTTCCCTTAATAATAACAACCTTCATTTCAAAACTGCATTTTGTGTTTAATTGTGTTATCTTTGACTAATATTTAAATTTGTTTGATCTGAAACATTTAAGTGTGACAAACATGCAAACAAATAAGAAATCAGGAAGGGGGCAAACACTTTTTCACACCACTGTGTGTATATATATATATATATATATACATATTGAACAATATTTATTGCAATTGACATTCTGTATAGAGGGAGTGTTATTGATGCTACTGTTCCTTTAAGCCCCCCCCCCCAAAGATAAATGACACATTTACAAAAATGGTATCTATGTATAATGATGCAAGGTTCACTTAACAGTAAATTAAGACAAAATGCAAGCTGTGAATGCCTGAAATCTATTACCTTGTTGTAGTTCAGTTATGTTCGGCAGGTAGCTTAGTGGGTAAGAGCGTTGTGCCAGTAACCGAAAGGTCGCTGGTTCTAATCCCCGAGCCGACTAGGTGAAAAATCTGTCGATGTGCCCTTGAGCAAGGCACTTAACCCTAATTGCTCCTGTAAGTCGCTCTGGATAAGAGCGTCTGCTAAATGACCAAAAAATAATAATAAAAAAAAATAAAATAATAATAATAAAATAATGTTGCTACTGTGAGACTATGACATGCAGCCACGACTGCTAGCAGGAAAGACCCATACTTTAAATTGGCAAAAAATAGTAATGAATGCTCATGAAAAATGCTATTATGTGCATATATACTGTATATGACACTATCAGTACTTGTTGCTTTTTTCAACTTGTCTAAGGCCTGTCATCAGTTGATTTCAACCATTGTGTGGCTGTGGTTTGACTGCATTGTTTGAATGGTATGTTGGCATATTGGCAGTTAATTTGAACAATTTATGGAATAATTCCTTAAACTGTCTTGCTAGCTAACACACAGTGCAGATAAATTATTTAAATCCATTGTTATACACTATCTTATCACATCACTGGCAAACCATGGTTGACCAACTCCCTGACCAACATGGCCGACCTTTACACCATCACAAGAAGGTTGTCCATTCTAGTGTTCTAAATCCTAATTCTATGGTTCACACAGATACTAGATACTAACGCAGGGACACTAGACGGTGTTGCTATTAGAGGTTGCTTTCAGTGTTTCTCTTTTGATGTTGTGTTGATGTTTGGCTGCTGTTTAGTTGCTGACCCTGAACTCTTTTTTTGTCTTCCCCAGAGGTCCTACACGTTGATAGTGGAAGCCTTGGATGCTACTAACGACACGAGCGGTGAGTAGCTCTGTGGGTGTGGTGGGGGGGGTTGGGGGGGAGTGGGGGGGTGTCTGCTATGCTACCTGACCTATCAGATACAGTAGGTGGACTGTATGGTCTCCTGAGTGGCGCAGTGGTCTAAGGCACTGCATCGCAGTGCTAACTGTGCCACTAGAGATCCTGGTTCGAATCCAGGCTCTGTCGCAGCCGGCCGCGACCGGGAGACTCATGGGCGGCGCACAATTGGCCCAGTGTCGTCCAGGGTAGGGGAGGGAATGGCCGGCAGGGACGTAGCTCAGTTGATAGAGCATGGCGTTTGCAACGCCAGGGTTGTGGGTTTGATTCACTAACTGTAAGTCGCTCTGGATAAGAGTGTCTGCTAAATGACTAAAATGTAAATGTAAATGTAAATGTATGGACACCTTCTACATGTCGTTATGGCAACAGTGATGTAGTTATGCGGCACCATGTTGTCTGTCTATCTGGAAGGGAAAGGGGAAAGTGTAAAATATGATGGAAACAGACCGTCCTTCCACACCAAGCATGTGACAAATAAAATGTGTGTTACCGGTTTAATGTATTACCATTCAAACAATGCTATCAATCCACAGCCGTACACTGGCTGAAATCAGTTGATGACAGGACTTAGACAAGTTGTAAATGCAATAAGTACTGATATTGCATCATATAACAGCATTTAGACATCTATCATCTGTTTACATATATTTTAGAGGCTATTTAAACAGACAATTGGTATAAAACGGTGTAAACTGTATTTATAATTATGACTATTTCAGGTTGACAATAATTATATTCCACCATTTCTGATATATCACACGTCTTTTTATTTTCCTGCATTAGTAAAACCTGGATTATAACTCTACTGCCATTCATTGCAATTAGACTGGTTTGGATTTCTCCCTGACCAAGATGGCTTCCATTTTCACCCCAATCTGGAACTTTTAGGGTTAATGACACGGCTCCTCTAGGAATGGAATATGCTCCCTACGGTGTACACTGTGTGGAGTTGCTAGGGCAACGGCCTGCCTCTCTGCTTGGAGGAGAGAGGGGAAGAGCTGGCTGAGGTGGCAGAAAGCTGTACAGATAACTCATCCAAAGGGCTTTGACTTCTCAAACACGGCAGAAAGCTGACAGCTATATGATGCCCCATCTCCTTATTAATTCAGCCAGTTACTGAGATAACTAGCAAGTTAAACTAACGACACAGCTGGACTCACCTGCTCCCTCGTTCTCCTGTTGTGTTATCTACAAACAAACACGTGACTGGCTCAACTGTTCTGGGGAACTACGGTTAGCTTCATAATGTAAAATAATGTGACAGGTGAAATGAAGAACGCAATCTGCTTTATCTCTTAAAGTACTGCACAAGTCGACTGCAGGTATTAACTTTAAAAAGTAGCTACAAATATTACAATTTATTGAAACATTTCAAAGAAACAGTTTCAACGGTATTGAAAACCATCCCATTTCCTAATACCCCGCTAAACTGTATAATTCCCAAGCCTACACAGTACAGCGTATGAGATTGTGCGGTAGTGTCAGTGTGTTGGTTGGCTCTGATCAGTCCCTACACCCAAACGAGGGCATTGCGTTCATCCACCTCTGGCCTGCTGGCTCCCCTTCCTCTGCGGAAGCATAGTTCCCGTTCAGCCCAGTCAAAACTGTTCGCTGCTCTGGCACCCCAATGGTGGAACAAGCTCCCTCACGACGCCAGGACGGCGGAGTCACTCACCACCTTCCGGAGACACTTGAAACCCCACCTCTTTAAGGAATACATGGGATAGGATAAAGTAATCCTTCTACCCCCCCTTACCCCACCCCCCAAAAAAATAAAATAATAATAATAATATATATTGTAAAGTGGTTGTCCCACTGGCTATAAGGTGAAAGCACCAATTTGTAAGTCGCTCTGGATAAGAGCGTCTGCTAAATGACGTAAATGTAAATGAGATGGCTGCCACAAGCCAGCGAGAGGGAAGGAGAGGGAAGGAGAGGGAAGGAAGGTCTGTGGGTTGAGGGAGAGGGAAGGTAGAGGAAGAGCAAAAAGGAGATTCATTAGAGATTAGGTTCATTAGAGATGAGCAGCGAATCCCAAGCCACCAACTCGCTCAGAGGGCCCTCCGTTTTCACAGGTTTCTTACGAAATTCCGAGGGAGGCTTTTTTTATGGCGAAGGGATCAATAAAACCCGTCAACTTCGGGACGAGTGATGCTCCATGTTCCGCTGTCAAATAATAAAACTAACATGACATTCAAATGAACAAATTCCCTCGTCTTATAGGCCTAAACCTCTGTGACATTTCATTTCTGATGTGTTACGTGTCAAGCTTTGAAATCGGATAAAAAACAAACAAATGCATGTGGCATATAATTAGGCCTCCATTATTTTGTACAAAATTGCTCAAAAAACATATCTCGGTGCATTTTGGGATACCATTTCGCTCTGGAGCCTGCAGCCTTGCTGGCTTGGTCAAAGTGGCTATCGGAGGGTGTAATTTGCTCCTACACCCTCGATCATCATCATCATCATCATCAGTCATCACTCCCTCAGCTTTGGGACACTTGTGCAAATGGAGGGGTCAGGGAAGGGGATTCAGCCAATCTTTTCTTTTAGATTCTGTCTGTTTTTAAAGCCCCAGTGCCTTCAGAAAGTATTCACACCCCTTGACTTTTTCAAAATGTTACAGCCTGAATTTAAAATGATTCGATGGCCTATACACAATAACCCGTAATGTGAAATTGGAATTATGTTAAGATTTCTTTTCAAATTAATAAAAAATGAAAGCTGAAATGTCTTTAGTCAATAAGTATTCAATCCCTTTGTTATGGCAAGCCTAAATAAGTTCAGAAGTAAACATTACTTAACAAGTCACATAATAAGTTGCATGGACTCACTCTGTGTGCAATAATAGTGTTTAACATTACTTTTTGAATGACTACCTCATCTCTGTACCCCACACATACAGATAATTGTAAGGTCCCTCAGTCGAGCAGTGAATTTCAAACACAGATTCAACCATAAAGACCAGGGAGGTTTTCCAATGCCTCGTAAAGAAGGGCACCTATTGGTAGATGTGTCACGTTCGTTGAAGGACGGGTCAGACCAAGGTGCAGCGTGCGATGTGAACATGTTTATTTATTAAAATAAACATACGAACAAAAACAACGTAACGTGAAGTCCTCAGGCTAAACACAATACAAGCCTATACACGGAACAAGATCCCACAACTAAAGATTGCAAACAGGCTACTTAAGTATGATCCCCAATCAGAGACAACGAGCGACAGCTGCCTCTGATTGGGAATCACACCCGGACAACATAGAAACACAATACCTAGAATGTAAACCTAGAAATAATAACATAGATCTCCACACCCTGACTCAACATAAAAGAGTTCCACAAAGGTGCGGACTCTGACCGCACAAACCTGACATAACAGGGTAGGGTCCGGGTGGGCATTCCGCCTCGGAGGCGGCTCCGGCTCCGGGCGTGACGACCTCATTCTCTCAGCCTCCCCGTTGCGCCCCTGGTCTGGTCTGGACCTCAGTGCGCTGCTTCCCCTCTCCTTCCCCCCACGATGCACCAAGTCCTTTCTGGACCCTGGTGTGGGAGACCCCGAACCTGGAGAGGGGCTGACGTCTGGGTCTGGACTGGAGCCGCTGACCGGAGCTGGACAAGGCACCGGTGGAGCGGACTGCTCTGGCTCCGGAGTGGAGCCGCTGAGTGGAACACGCACCACTGGCTTGGTGCGAGGAGCAGGAACGGGCCGGGCCGGACCGGGAACACGCACCACTGGTCTGGTGCAAGGAGCAGGAACGGGCCGGGCCGGACCGGGAACACGTACCACTGGTCTGGTGCAAGGAGCAGGAATGGGCCGGGCCGGGCTGGGAACACGCACCACTGGTCTGGTGCGAGGAGCAGGAACGGGCCGGGCCGGACCGGGAACACGCACCACTGGTCTGGTGCGAGGAGCAGGAACGGGCCGGGCCGGACCGGGAACACGCACCACTGGTCTGGTGCGAGGAGCAGGAACGGGCCGGGCCGGACCGGGAACACGCACCACTGGTCTGGTGCGAGGAGCAGGAATGGGCCGGGTCGGGCTGGGAACACGCACCACTGTCTTGGTGCGGGGAGCAGGTACGGGGCGTACCGGACTGGGAACCGGCGCTGGAGGTCTACGACTGTCTCCGTCCTTTACACTCCGCGCCCCGTCCTCCTCCAGTGAGGACTCCTCCTTGAGCCCCCACGAGTGCAGTGGTCGGGGCTCCTCTCTGTCGATCCCCGACCACCCTTTTAGCCCCCCCAAAAATGTTTATTGAGGCTGTCTCTCCTTCTCCACCCTGATCCCTTTCAGGGTCTCCATCTGCCTTGCCAGATCCTCTCTTATCTCCCTCCAAGTCCATACTCTCTGCTCCTCCTGGGCACGCTGCTTGGTCCATTGGTGGTGGGATCTTCTGTCACGTTCGTTGAAGGACGGGTCAGACCAAGGTGCAGCGTGCAACGTGAACATGTTTATTTATTAAAATAAACATACGAACAAAAACAACGTAACGTGAAGTCCTCAGGCTAAACACAATACAAGCCTATACACGGAACAAGATCCCACAACTAAAGATTGCAAACAGGCTACTTAAGTATGATCCCCAATCAGAGACAACGAGCGACAGCTGCCTCTGATTGGGAATCACACCCGGCCAAACATAGAAACACAATACCTAGAAATAATGACATACACTGCTCAAAAAAATAAAGGGAACACTTAAACAACACATCCTAGATCTGAATGAATGAAATAATCTTATTAAATACATTTTTCTTTACATAGTTGAATGTGCTGACAACAAAATCACACAAATTATCATTGGAAATCAAATTTATCAACCCATGGAGGTCTGGATTTGGAGTCACCCTCAAAATTAAAGTGGAAAACCACACTACAGGCTGATCCAACTTTGATGTAATGTCCTTAAAACAAGTCAAAATGAGGCTCAGTAGTGTGTGTGGCCTCCACGTGCCTGTATGACCTCCCTACAACGCCTGGGCATGCTCCTGATTAGGTGGCGGATGGTCTCCTGAGGGATCTCCTCCCAGACCTGGACTAAAATATCCGCCAACTCCTGGACAGTCTGTGGTGCAACGTGGCGTTGGTGGATGGAGCGAGACATGATGTCCCAGATGTGCTCAATTGGATTCAGGTCTGGGGAACGGGCGGGCCAGTCCATAGCATCAATGCCTTCCTCTTGCAGGAACTGCTGACACACTCCAGCCACATGAAGTCTAGCATTGTCTTGCATTAGGAGGAACCCAGGGCCAACCGCACCAGCATATGGTCTCACAAGGGGTCTGAGGATCTCATCTCGGTACCTAATGGCAGTCAGGCTACCTCTGGCGAGCACATGGAGGGCTGTGCGGCCCCCCAAAGAAATGCCACCCCACACCATGACTGACCCACCGCCAAAACGGTCATGCTGGAGGATATTGCAGGCAGCAGAACGTTCTCCACGGCGTCTCCAGACTCTGTCACGTCTGTCACATGTGCTCAGTGTGAACCTGCTTTCATCTGTGAAGAGCACAGTGCGCCAGTGGCGAATTTGCCAATCTTGGTGTTCTCTGGCAAATGCCAAACGTCCTGCACGGTGTTGGGCTGTAAGCACAACCCCCACCTGTGGAAGTCGGGCCCTCATATCACCCTCATGGAGTCTGTTTCTGACCGTTTGAGCAGACACATGCACATTTGTGGCCTGCTGGAGGTCATTTTGCAGGGCTCTGGCAGTGCTCCTCCTGCTCCTCCTTGCACAAAGGCGGAGGTAGCGGTCCTGCTGCTGGGTTGTTGCCCTCCTACGGCCTCCTCCACGTCTCCTGATGTACTGGCCTGTCTCCTGGTAGCGCCTCCATGCTCTGGACACTACGCTGACAGACACAGCAAACCTTCTTGCCACAGCTCGCATTGATGTGCCATCCTGGATGAGCTGCACTACCTATATAATATATAATAATAATATAATATATAATAATATAATAATAATAATAATATAATATGCCATTTAGCAGACGCTTTTATCCAAAGCGACTTACAGTCATGCGTGCATACATTTTTTTTTTGTGTATGGGTGGTCCCGGGGATCGAACCCACTACCTTGGCGTTACAAGCGCCGTGCTCTACCAGCTGAGCTACAGAGGACCACTACCTGAGCCACTTGTGTGGGTTGTAGACTCCGTCTCATGCTACCACTAGAGTGAAAGCACCGCCAGCATTCAAAAGTGACCAAAACATCAGCCAGGAAGCATAGGAACTGAGAAGTGGTCTGTGGTCACCACCTGCAGAACCACTTCTTTATTGGGGGTGTCTTGCTAATTGCTTATAATTTCCACCTGTTGTCTATTCCATTTGCACAACAGCATGTGAAATGTATTGTCAATCAGTGTTGCTTCCTAAGTGGACAGTTTGATTTCACAGAAGTGTGATTGACTTGGAGTTACATTGTGTTGTTTAGATCTCCACACCCTGACTCAACATTCAAGAGCTCCATAAGTCAGGGCGTGACAAGATGAGTAAAAATACAATAAAAAGCAGACATTGAATATCCCTTTGAGCATGGTGAAGTTATTAATTACACTCTGGATGGTGTATCAATACACCCAGTCACTATGAAGATACAGGCGTCCTTCCTAACTCAGTTGCCAGAGAGGAAGGAAACTGCTCAGAGATTTTACCATGAGGCCAATGGTGACTTTAAAACAGTTACAGAGTTGAATGGTTGTGATTGGAGAACAATGTTGTTGATCCATCCTCAGTTTAGTTACTCCACCTAAATGACTTAGTGAAAAGAAGGAAGTCTGTACAGAATTAAAATATTCCAAAACATGCATCCTAAGGCACTAAAATAAAACTGCAAAAAATGTGGCAAAGAAATAAACTTCATGTCCTGAATACAAAGTGTTTGGGGCAAATCCAATACAACACATTACTGACTAACACTTTTCATATTTTCAAGCATGGTGGCTGCATCATGTTATGCTTGTCATCGGCAAGGACTGGGGAGTTTTTGTAGGATAAAAACAAATGAATTAGAGCTAAGCACAGGAAAACCTGGTTCAGTCTGGTTTCCAACAGACACTGGGAGACAAATTCACAAATTCACTTTTCAGCAGGACAATAACCTAAAACAGAAGGCCAAATATACACTGGAGTTGCTTACCAAGAAGACATTGACTGTTCCTGAGTGGCCTAGTTACAGTTTTGACTTAAATCGGCTTGAAAATCTATGGCAAGACTTGAAAATGGTTGTCTAGCAACCAACAATCGACCGGTAGCACTCACGTCTGTAGCCATGAAGTGCTTTGAAAGGCTGGTCATGGCTCACATCAACACCATTAACCCAGAAACCCTAGACCCACTCCAATTTGCATACCGCCCCAACAGATCCACAGATGATGCAATCTCTATTGCACTCCACACTGCCCTTTCACACCTGGACAAAAGGAACACCTATGTGAGAATGCTATTCATTGACTACAGCTCAGCGTTCTACACCATAGTGCCCTCAAAGCTCATCACTAAGCTAAGGACCCTGGGACTAAAACACCTCCCTCTGCAACTGGATCCTGGACTTCCTGACGGGCCGCCCCTAGGTGGTAAGGGTAGGTAACAACACATCTGCCACGCTGATCCTCAACACGGGGGCCCCTCAGGGGTGCGTGCTCAGTCCCCTCCTGTACTCCCTGTTCACCCATGACTGCATGGCCAGGCACGACTCCAACACCATCATTAAGTTTGCCGATGACACAACAGTGGTAGGCCTGATCAGAGACCTGGCCGTGTGGTGCCAGGACAACAACTTCTCCCACAACAAGAGAAAGGAGATGATTGTGGACTACAGGAAAAAGAAGAGGACAGAGGACGCCCCATTCTCATCAACGGGGCTGTAGTGGAGCAAGTTGAGAGCTTCAAGTTCCTTGGTGTCCACATCACCAACAAACTATCATGGTCCAAACACACCAAGACAGTCGTGAAGAGGGCACGACAAAGCCTATTCCCCCTCAGGAGACTGAAAAGATTTGGCATGGGTCCTCAGATCCTCAAAAAGTTATACAGCTGCACCATCGAGAGCATCCTGACTTGTTGCATCACCGCCTGGTATGGCAACTGCTTGGCCTCCGACCGCAAGGCACTACAGAGGGTAGTGCGTACGGCCCAGTACATCACTGGGGCCAAGCTTCCTGCCATCCAGGACCTCTATACCATCTAATCAAATGGCTACACAGACTATTTGCATTGCCCCCCCCCCCACCCTTCTTTTACGCTGCTGCTACTCTGTTTATTATCTATGCATAGTCACTTTAACTCTACCCACATGTACATATTACCCCAATTACCTTGACTAACCGGTGCCCCCGCACATTGACTCTGTACCAGTACCCCCCCTGTATATAGCCTCACCACTGTTATTTCACATTGACTCTGCACCGGTACCCCCCTATAAATAGCCTCTCTACTTTTATTTCACATTGACTCTCTACTGTATATAGCCTCTACTGTATATAGCCTCTACTGTATATAGCCTCTACTGTATATAGCCTCTCTACTGTATATAGCCTCTCTACTGTATATAGCCTCTCTACTGTATATAGCCTCTACTGTATATAGCCTCTCTACTGTATATAGCCTCTCTACTGTATATAGCCTCTCTACTGTATATAGCCTCTCTACAGTATATAGCCTCTCTACTGTATATAGCCTCTCTACTGTATATAGCCTCTACTGTATATAGCCTCTCTACTGTATATAGCCTCTACTGTATATAGCCTCTCTACTGTATATAGCCTCTCTACTGTATATAGCCTCTCTACTGTATATAGCATCTACTGTATATAGCCTCTCTACTGTATATAGCCTCTCTACTGTATATAGCCTCTACTGTATATAGCCTCCCTACTGTTATTTCCCATTGACTCTGTACCGGTACCCCCTGTATATAGCCTCCCTACTGTTATTTCACATTGACTCTGTACCGGTACCCCCTGTATATAGCCTCCCTACTGTTATTTCCCATTGACTCTGTACCGGTACCCCCCTGTATATAGCCTCTGTACTGTTATTTCACATTGACTCTGTACCGGTACCCCCTGTATATAGCCTCCCTACTGTTATTTCCCATTGACTCTGTACCGGTACCCCCTGTATATAGCCTCCCTACTGTTATTTCACATTGACTCTGTACCGGTACCCCCTGTATATAGCCTCTCTACTGTTATTTTTACTGCTGCTCTTTAATTATTTGTTACTTTTATTTCGTATTATTTTATATTGTATTTTTTGTGTGATTTTTTGTTGTTGTGTGTATTCTTTCTTAAAACTGCATTGTTGGTTAAGGGCTTGTAAGTAAGCATTTCACTGTAAGGTCTACACCTGTTGTATTCGGACCATGTGACAAATAAAATTTGATTTGAACTTGACAGAGCTTGAAGAATTTTATTGTACAATCCAGGTGTGCAAAGCTCCCCAGAAAGACTAACAGCTGTAATCACTGCCAAAGGTGATTCTAACATGTAATGACTCAAGGGTGTGAATACTTATGTAAATGAGGTATTTCTGTATTTCATTTTCAATAAATTTGCATAAAACTTATAATAACATGTTTTCACTTTTGTCATTATGGGGTACTATTTGCAGATGGGCGAAATTATATATTTTTTAATCCATTTTGAATTCAGGCTGTAACCCGACAAAATGTGGAATAAATCAAGGGGTATGAATACTTTCTGAAAGCACTGTGTATATATATTACCACAATATGAGGTTGGAATAATATTGTGAAAATTATAATGCCCTTTTAGTGTAAAAGCAGTTTGAAAAGACAGGTGACCATTACAGCCCATTTTGGTGGGATGGAGTTTTGGCCTGCCTGGTGACATCACCAGAAACCCAAATCTCTCTGCCATGAACAGTTTTCAGTTCCCCCTCCCCACTTAGACCACTCCCAGACAGTTTTCAGTTCCCCCTCCCCACTTAGACCACTCCCAGACAGTTTTCAGTTCCCCCTCCCCACTCAGACCACTCCCAGACAGTTTTCAGTTCCCCCTCCCCCATTTAGACCACTCCCAGACAGTCCTAGCAACATTCTTGCTTGAGAAATAGCTTTTTTGTTAAGAACCTATTTTTGTTTAATTTAGACCATTTTTAATTGAAAACAATCACGGTAAAGTGATTAATTGTTACCCAGAAATGATTTGATATTGGGATAAAAACTGCTGTATTGGACCATTTGAATTACACAGCAATGTGATAAACTGCAAACTCACTCCGATTGGGTCTGTTATGTTATGATGTTCTCGCAATGTTTGGGACGGTCAGAACCTTGTTGAGCTCTGAATCCTCCAAACACATTATTATACTACCATTATAGAGTAGGCATTCACCAGAGCATTTAGTTTCTCATAACCAGTGCATTTAGCTTCTCATAACCAGTGCATTTAGTTTCTCATAACCAGTGCATTTAGTTTCTCATAACCAGTGCATTTAGTTTCTCATAACCAGTGCGTTTAGTTTCTCATAACCAGTGGGTTTAGTTTCTCATAACCAGTGCGTTTAGTTTCGAACAAAAACTCATGTAATATAGCCTACACCTTCACAATAAATCCATTATTTAATTTAGACAGTTCTAAAGAAACCTGATATGAAGAAAATGTGGTCTATTTCAGAGTGGCGCAGTGGTCTAAGGCACTGCATCGCAGTGCTAGCTGTGCCACTAGAGATCCTTGTTCGTGTCCAGGCTCTGTCGCAGCCGGCCGCGACCGGGAGACCCATGGGCGGCGCACAATTGGTCCAGCGTCGTCCAAGGTAGGGCCGGCAGGGATGTGGGTTCGTTTCCCACGGGGGGCCAGTATGAAAAAAAAATGAAAAAGAAAAGAAAAACATGTATGCATTCACTTAACTGTAAGTCGCTCTGGATAAGAGCGTCTGCTAAATGACTAAAATGTAAATGTAAAATGTAGTCTATTTCAGAAGAACAGAATAGCGGATTCTGTGTTGTCCTGATGTGGCTATGCCATATGACTGTGAGCTACACTAGTTCATTTAGCAGACAAGATTTGCGTAGAAGTCGATGGCATTATTTTATATTATTTTATAGTATGAAGAATACAATTGAACATAGCTGAATAAAATAGAAAGGATATTTTCTCCAAATGATTTGAGGGAGTGCACATATGCGGCTATTCTGTGTTGAGCGGTTAACAAAGAAACAGGTCCTCCTATATGCTTAATTTAGAGTTATTTATGCAACTTTAGTTGTGATAATGTTGGGCTATATGTTTTGGATTTTTTATACATTCTATGGCTGCATGATGCGACTAATGATGATTTGAAAAAAGTTGCATGATCTCTGCTCTCTCTGCGTACGCAGGCTGCACACACTTCATCAGTCTGTCGTTCACAATTTGACAAGCACTTTACAATATTCTCACCCATCAGACTATTCTTAATTTTATCTGATCTTAACATAGCTTTGCACACTCTTGGCATTCTCTCAACCAGCTTCATAAGGTAGTCACCTGGAATGCATTTCAATTAACAGGTGTGCTTTGTTTAAAGTTAATTTGTGGAATTTCTTTCCTTAATGCGTTTGAGCCAATCAGTTGTGTTGTGACAAGGTTAGGGTGGTATACAGAAGATAGCCCTATTTGGTAAAAGACCAAGTCCATATTATGGCAAGAACAGCTCAAATAAGCAGAGAAACAAACAGTACATCATTACTTTAAGACATGAAGGTCAGTCAATACGGAACATTTCAAGAACTTTGAAAGTCTCTTCAAGTGCAATCGCAAAAACCATCAAGCGCTATGATGAAACTGGCTGTCATGAGGACCGTCACAGGAAAGGAAGACCCAGAGTTACTTCTGCTGCAGAGGATAAGTTCATTAGTTACCAGCCTCAGAAATTGCAGCCCAAATAAATGTGTCACAGAGTTCAAGCAACAGACATATCTCAACATCAACTGTTCAGAGGAGACTGCGTGAATCAGGCCTTCATGGTCGAATTGCTGCAAAGAAACCACTACTAAAGGACACCAATAATAAGAAGAGACTTGCTTGGGCCAAGAAACATGAGCAATGGACATTAGACCGGTGGAAATCTGTCTTTGGGTCTGATGAGTCCAAATTTGAGATTTTTGGTTCCAACCGCCGTGTCTTTGTGAGACGCAGAGTTGGTGAACGGATGATCTCTGCATGTGTGGTTCCCACCGTGAAGCATGGAGGAGGTGGTGTGGGGGTGCTTTGCTGGTGACACTGTCAGTGATTTTATTTAGAATTCAAGGCACACTTAACCAGCATGGCTACCACAGCATTCTGCAGCGATACGCCATCCCATTTAGTTTGCGCTTAGTCGGACTATAATTTGTTTTTCAACAAGACAATGACCCAACACACCTCCAGGCTGTGTAAGGGCTATTTGACCAAGAAGGAGAGTGAAGGAGGGCTGCATCAGATGACCTGGCCTCCACAATCCCCCGACCTCAACCCAATTGAGATGGTTTGGGATGAGTTGGACCGCAGAGTGAAGGAAAAGCAGCCAACAAGTGCTCAGTATATGTGGGAACTCCTTCAACACTGTTGGAAAAGCATTCCAGGTGAAGCTGGTTGAGAGAATGCCAAGAGTGTGCAAAGCTGTCATCAAGGCAAAGGGTGGCTACTTTGAAGAATGAAAAATATGAACATATATTTATTTGTTTAACACTTTTTTGGTTACTACATGATTCCATATGTGTTATTTCATAGTTTTGATGTCTTCACTATTATTCGACAATGTAGAAAATAGTAAAAATTAAGAAAAAACCTTTGAATGAGTAGGTTTGTCCAAACTTTTGACTGGTAGTGTGTACAACCGTAGACCTTATAGATCTTGTTGGCACCAGCAGATAGCATCAGACACATTTTCACTATTTCTACTGCTACTTGTTTTTAAACTATCATATTATATACTTCTCATATTTATGTTTATCCTAAACCACTGATTCCTCTTCTGGTCTCCTATTAGTTGCTCTGGATATGAGCATCTGCTAAATGACCTAAATGTAAATGTATTGTGCCATCATCAATACGTGTTATAAATGAAGATGCTTAATGATCAATGAGCCTGTTATACAGTGGGGAAAAAAAGTATTTAGTCAGCCACCAAATGTGCAAATTCTCCCACTTAAAAAGATGAGAGGCCTGTAATTTTCATCATAGGTACACGTCAACTGTGACAGACAAATTGAGAATTTTTTTTCTCCGGAAAATCACATTGTAGGATTTTTAATGAATTTATTTGCAAATTATGGTGGAAAATAAGTATTTGGTCACCTACAAACAAGCAAGATTTCTGGCTCTCACAGACCTGTAACTTCTTCTTTAAGAGGCTCCTCTGTCCTCCACTCGCTACCTGTATTAATGGCACCTGTTTGAACTTGTTATCAGTATAAAAGACACCTGTCCACAACCTCAAACAGTCACACTCCAAACTCCGCTATGGCCAAGACCAAAGAGCTGTCAAAGGACACCAGAAACAAAATTGTAGACCTGCACCAGGCTGGGAAGACTGAATCTGCAATAGGTAAGCAGCTTGGTTTGAAGAAATCAACTGTGGGAGCAATTATTAGGAAATGGAAAACATACAAGACCACTGATAATCTCCCTCGATCTGGGGCTCCACGCAAGATCTCACCCCGTGGGGTCAAAATGATCACAAGAACGGTGAGCAAAAATCCCAGAACCACACGGGGGGACCTAGTGAATGACCTGCAGAGAGCTGGGACCAAAGTAACAAAGCCTACCATCAGTAACACACTACGCCGCCAGGGACTCAAATCCTGCAGTGCCAGACGTATCCCCCTGCTTAAGCCAGTACATGTCCAGGCCCGTCTGAAGTTTGCTAGAGTGCATTTGGATGATCCAGAAGAGGATTGGGAGAATGTCATATGGTCAGATGAAACCAAAATAACTTTTTGGTAAAAACTCAACTCGTCGTGTTTGGAGGACAAAGAATGCTGAGTTGCATCCAAAGAACACCATACATACTGTGAAGCATGGGGGTGGAAACATCATGCTTTGAGGCTGTTTTTCTGCAAAGGGACCAGGACGACTGATCCGTGTAAAGGAAAGAATGAATGGGGCCATGTATCGTGAGATTTTGATTGAAAACCTCCTTCCATCAGCAAGGGCATTGAAGATGAAACGTGGCTGGGTCTTTCAGCATGACAATGATCCCAAACACACCGCCCGGGCAACGAAGGAGTGGCTTCGTAAGAAGCATTTCAAGGTCCTGGAGTGGCCTAGCCAGTCTCCAGATCTCAACCCCATAGAAAATCTTTGGAGGGAGTTGAAAGTCTGTGTTGCCCAGCGACAGCCCCAAAACATCACTGCTCTAGAGGAGATCTGCATGGAGGAATGGGCCAAAATACCAGCAACAGTGTGTGAAAACCTTGTGAAGACTTACAGAAAACGTTTGACCTGTGTCATTGCCAACAAAGGGTATATAACAAAGTATTGAGAAACTTTTGTTATTGACCAAATACTTATTTTCCACCATAATTTGCAAATAAATTCATAAAAAATCCTACAATGTGATTTTCTGGAGAAAAAAAATCTCATTTTGTCTGTCATAGTTGACGTGTACCTATGATGAAAATTACAGGCCTCTCTCATCTTTTTAAGTGGGAGAACTTGCACAATTGGTGGCTGACTAAATACTTTTTTTCCCCCACTGTATATGGACATCATCATATTATATTAGTGTCATAGGTCTATTATATGGACTATTACGTCCAACCTGCCTCACAATTGCAGACCATTTATGGCGTTGTGTGGGCGAGCTGTTTGCTGATGTCAACGAGCTGAGTGCCCCATGGTGGGGTTATGGTATGGGCAGGCAGATAATCCATCCACCTGACAAGTGTGGCATATCAAGAAGCTATTAGCTACACACAACGAACACAATTGCATTTTATCGATGGCAATTTGAATACACAGAAATTCCATGACGAGATCCTTAGGCCCATTGTGAGGCCCATTCTGTTTTTTAAGGTACTGTATTTGTGACCAACAGACTCATATCTGTATTCCCAGTCATGTGAAATCCATAGATTAGGGCCTAATTAATTTATTTCAATTGACTGATTTCCTTATATGAACTGTAACTTTTTATATTTTTGTTCAGTATAGATATGACACTAGGACAAACTGATATAACCAACATGTATTTTTGCATTTTAATGGTTCATGTACAAAAGCGCCCCACAGTGGAGGAGTCCTAATACCCATCCCACCTTGCGGTCAAACAGGGAAATGGTTTCAATAGTTTTTCCACCATTTATTTTTCCCATAGGGGGATTTTAGAAACACTTCAAATAAGGGTTGTGTTTCGTGTAGGCTTACCCTGGCTTGACGTTTTGATAACCATCTAAATCTCTCTGGACAAGGTGACTTTTATCAATATAGTCGGCTCTATTTACTCTGAGATTCAAAAATGCTAAGTAGACATGATGAAAAACTACAAATCCCTGCAAGCTCCTGCACGTCATCTCTAGAGGACACCTTTGCTAACAGGTATTGTGTCAATTTAAAACTTGCACAAGACAGTTCACAAAGTTGTGCATTTAAAGAAATGTAGCCGATTTATTAATTACTAAATTTAGCTAACAATAGATAGTTAATCCAGAGATTCTTACCTTTGCCTTGATTCGGCAGTCTCGTCCAGATCATCATGGCATTTGTAGTTCTTTATGATAGCGACATTAGCAGCTAATTAGTATTTCATTTTTGGGGGGTAAATACAGGCGAATATATTGATAAAAGTCACCTTGTCCTAGAGAGATTTAGATGGTTATCAAAACGTCAAGCCAGGGCAAGCCTACACGAAACACAGCCCTTATTTTAAGTGTTTCCAAAATCCCCCTATGGGAAAAACGATTGGAACCATTTCCCTGTTTGACCTCTTGGTTTTATGGGACTTTGTGACTCCTACTGTGATACCCTATACGCGCTCAGCCATGCATTGAACAGTCTTTTTTTTTTTTTGCAAACGGTGAATGTCTGTCTTTCTCGTAAGGATAGTAACCTGTTAACTATATATTCTAACCGGTTGTATATCTTTAACCCACTAGGTGGCGATGGTCAGGTGATCGAGAAGGCATCCCACAGTGGGATGATCAACCCCAGTCACCGGTGGCAGAAGCTCAGCCACAACGGTCCTATTGGTCAGTTTGACTATCAGATCCGGGTCAGCTGTGACGACCACTACTATGGCTTCGGATGCAACAAGTTCTGCCGGCCCCGAGACGACTTCTTCGGACACTACACCTGCGACTACAACGGGAATAAGACCTGTCTGGAGGGCTGGTCTGGACTAGAATGTAACACACGTATGTATAAACGGACTCCTTCCTGCTAACTTCTTGTTATCCCTTCGTGGAAGGTTTCAACCTAAAGGGTCTTCTTCTGGTTAAATGGATAAAGTACATGTAGGCTGGGAGAGAGGGGCCGTCTGTACATAGACAGAAAGATGGTCTCTATCCAGAGAGCGGAAGAGACAGGGACAGTTTGAGGCTATAGAATGATGATAATATTGATTGTTTCGGGTGTTGCAGAAAGGGGAATACAAGGTTTTGAAAACACTAGGAAGGATGTTCAAGTTGTTGATGAACTTACTATCTATTCAATAGACATCAGGTGCCAAACTGCCAATATTTCAGCTGTTAGTGACGTTCATGCTTTCTTCCACCACCTCCCCTTCCACCACCTCCCCCTCCCCCACCTCCCCTTCCACCACCTCCCCTTCCACCACCTCCCCTTCCACCACCTCCCCTTCCACCACCTCCACCCCCTAACTCCTCCACCCCCTCTCCCTCCTCCACCCCCTCTCCCTCCTCCACCCCCTAACTCCTCCACCCCCTAACTCCTCCACCCTCTAACTCCTCCACCCCCTCTCCCTCCTCCACCCCCTAACCCTCCTCCACCCCCTAACTCCTCCACCCCCTAACTCCTCCACCCCCTCTCCCTCCTCCACCCCCTAACTCCTCCACCCCCTAACCCCTCCTCCACCCCCTAACTCCTCCACCCCCTAACCCCTCCTCCACCCCCTAACTCCTCAACCCCCTAACCCTCCTCCACCCTCTAACTCCTCCACCCCCTAACTCCTCCACCCCCTCTCCCTCCTCCACCCCCTAACCCCTCCTCCACCCCCTAACCCTCCTCCACCCCCTAACTCCTCCACCCTCTAACTCCTCCACCCCCTCTCCCTCCTCCACCCCCTCTCCCTCCTCCACCCCCTCTCCCTCCTCCCCCACCTCCACTTCCACCACCTCCCCTTCCACCACCTCCCCCTCCCCCACCTCCCCTTCCACCACCTCCCCTTCCACCACCTCCCCCTCCCCCACCTCCACTTCCACCACCTCCCCCTCCACCACCTCCCCTTCCACCACCTCCCCTTCCACCACCTCCCCCTCCACCACCTCCCCTTCCACCACCTCCCCCTCTACCACCTCCACCCCCTAACTCCTCCACCCCCTCTCCCTCCTCCACCCCCTCTCCCTCCTCCACCCCCTAACTCCTCCACCCTCTAACTCCTCCACCCCCTCTCCCTCCTCCACCCCCTAACCCTCCTCCACCCTCTAACTCCTCCACCCCCTAACTCCTCCACCCCCTCTCCCTCCTCCACCCCCTAACTCCTCCACCCCCTAACCCCTCCACCACCCCTAACTCCTCCACCCCTCCCTCCTCCACCCCTAACTCCTCCACCCCTAACCCTCCCTCCACCCCCTCTCCCTCCTCCACCCATCTCCCTCCTCCACCCCCTCTCCCCTCCTCCACCCCCTAACCCCTCCACCATCTAACTCCTCCACCCCCCTCTCCCTCCTCCACCCCCTAACCCCTCCACCCTCTAACTCCTCCACCCCTAACTCCTCCTCCACCCCCTAACCCTCCTCCACCCCCTCTCCCTCCTCCACCCCCTCTCCCTCCTCCACCCCCTAACTCCTCCACCCTCTAACTCCTCCACCCCCTCTCCCTCCTCCACCCTCTAACTCCTCCACCCCCTCTCCCTCCTCCACCCTCTCCCTCCTCCACCACCCCCTCTCCCTCCTCCACCCCCTAACCCCTCCACCATCTAACTCCTCCACCCCCTCTCCCTCCTCCACCCCCTAACCCCTCCACCCTCTAACTCCTCCACCCCTAACTCCTCCACCCCCTAACCCTCCTCCACCCCCTCTCCCTCCTCCACCCCCTCTCCCTCCTCCACCCCCTAACTCCTCCACCCTCTAACTCCTCCACCCCCTCTCCCTCCTCCACCCTCTAACTCCTCCACCCCCTCTCCCTCCTCCACCCTCTCCCTCCTCCACCCCCTAACCCCTCCACCCCCTCTCCCTCCTCCACCCCCTAACTCCTCCACCCCATCTCCCTCCTCCACCCTCTCTCCCTCCTCCACCCTCTCCCTCCTCCACCCCCTCTCCCTCCTCCACCCCCTCTCCCTCCTCCACCCCCTCTCCCTCCTCCACCCTCTAACTCCTCCACCCCCTAACTCCTCCACCCCATCTCCCTCTCTCCCCTCCTTCCCTCCCTCTCCCCTCTCCACCCCATCTCCCTCTCTCCCCTCCTTCCCTCCCTCTCCCCTCCACCCCATCTCCCCTCCCTCTATCCCTCCCTCTCTCCCTCTCTCCCCTCCTTCCCTCCCTCTATCCCTCCACCCCTCCCTCCCTCCCTCTCTCCCCTCCAGCTATCTGCCGGCAGGGCTGCAGTACAGAACATGGACACTGCAAAGAGCCAGGTGGCTGCAAGTAAGTGGCTCTTTTTTTCCTCTCCTCTCCTCTCCTCTCCTCTCCTCTCCTCTCCTCTCCTCTCCTGTCCTCTCCTCCTCTCTTCTCTCCTCCTCACCCCTCTCTTCTCTCTCCTCTTCTCCTCCCCTCTCTTGGAGGAGGGAGGAGGGAGAGGGGGTGGAGGAGTTAGGGGGTGGAGGAGTCTCCTGAGTGGCGCAGTGGTCTAAGGCACTGCATCGCAGTGCTAGCTGTGCCACTAGAGATCCTGGTTCGAATCCAGGCTCTGTCGCAGCCGGCCGCGACCGGGAGACTCATGGGCGGCGCACAATTGGCCCAGGGTAGGGGAGGGAATGGCCGGCAGGGATGTAGCTCAGTTGATAGAGCATGGCGTTTGCAACGCCAGGGTTGTGGGTTCGATTCCCACGGGGGGCCAGTATACAAAAAAAATATATGTATTCACTTAACTGTAAGTCGCTCTGGATAAGAGCGTCTGCTAAATGACTAAAATGTAAATGTTCTCCTCTCGCCTCTCCTCTCTGTTCTCCATGACTAACTGGAATATGCTTTTGATCTTTAATGTCTGCTATAATATTTATGCGACCATGATTAATCACTTGACAAACAGCATTTCATAATGTGCTATGCAGCTTAAGCCCCAGGTCCCTGGTATGGGAGTGGAGCTGCCTGGCTATAGGGTCTGAGGGAGTGGAGCTGTGTTCCAGCTGGCTATAGGGTCTGAGGGAGTGGAGCTGTGTTCCAGCTGGCTATAGGGTCTGAGGGAGTGGAGCTGTGTTCCAGCTGGCTATAGGGTCTGAGGGAGTGGAGCTGTGTTCCAGCTGGCTATAGGGTCTGAGGGAGTGGAGCTGCCTGGTTATAGGGTCTGAGGGAGTGGAGCTGTGTTCTAGCTGGTTATAGGGTCTGAGGGAGTGGAGCTGCCTGGCTATAGGGTCTGAGGGAGTGGAGCTGTGTTCCAGCTGGCTATAGGGTCTGAGGGAGTGGAGCTGTGTTCCAGCTGGCTATAGGGTCTGAGGGAGTGGAGCTGTGTTCCAGCTGGCTATAGGGTCTGAGGGAGTGGAGCTGTGTTCCAGCTGGCTATAGGGTCTGAGGGAGTGGAGCTGTGTTCCAGCTGGCTATAGGGTCTGAGGGAGTGGAGCTGTGTTCCAGCTGGCTATAGGGTCTGAGGGAGTGGAGCTGTGTTCCAGCTGGCTATAGGGTCTGAGGGAGTGGAGCTGTGTTCCAGCTGGCTATAGGGTCTGAGGGAGTGGAGCTGTGTTCTAGCTGGCTATAGGGTCTGAGGGAGTGGAGATGTGTTCCAGCTGGCTATAGGGTCTGAGGGAGTGGAGCTGTGTTCCAGCTGGCTATAGGGTCTGAGGGAGTGGAGCTGCCTGGCTATAGGGTCTGAGGGAGTGGAGCTGTGTTCCAGCTGGCTATAGGGTCTGAGGGAGTGGAGCTGTGTTCCAGCTGGCTATAGGGTCTGAGGGAGTGGAGCTGTGTTCCAGCTGGCTATAGGGTCTGAGGGAGTGGAGCTGTGTTCCAGCTGGCTATAGGGTCTGAGGGAGTGGAGCTGTGTTCCAGCTGGCTATAGGGTCTGAGGGAGTGGAGCTGTGTTCCAGCTGGCTATAGGGTCTGAGGGAGTGGAGCTGTGTTCCAGCTGGCTATAGGGTCTGAGGGAGTGGAGCTGTGTTCCAGCTGGCTATAGGGTCTGAGGGAGTGGAGCTGTGTTCCAGCTGGCTATAGGGTCTGAGGGAGTGGAGCTGTGTTCCAGCTGGCTATAGGGTCTGAGGGAGTGGAGCTGTGTTCTAGCTGGCTATAGGGTCTGAGGGAGTGGAGATGTGTTCCAGCTGGCTATAGGGTCTGAGGGAGTGGAGCTGTGTTCCAGCTGGCTATAGGGTCTGAGGGAGTGGAGCTGCCTGGCTATAGGGTCTGAGGGAGTGGAGCTGTGTTCCAGCTGGCTATAGGGTCTGAGGGAGTGGAGCTGTGTTCCAGCTGGCTATAGGGTCTGAGGGAGTGGAGCTGTGTTCCAGCTGGCTATAGGGTCTGAGGGAGTGGAGCTGTGTTCCAGCTGGCTATAGGGTCTGAGGGAGTGGAGCTGTGTTCCAGCTGGCTATAGGGTCTGAGGGAGTGGAGCTGTGTTCTAGCTGGCTATAGGGTCTGAGGGAGTGGAGCTGTGTTCCAGCTGGCTATAGGGTCTGAGGGAGTGGAGCTGTGTTCCAGCTGGCTATAGGGTCTGAGGGAGTGGAGCTGTGTTCCAGCTGGCTATAGGGTCTGAGGGAGTGGAGCTGTGTTCCAGCTGGCTATAGGGTCTGAGGGAGTGGAGCTGTGTTCCAGCTGGCTATAGGGTCTGAGGGAGTGGAGCTGTGTTCCAGCTGGCTATAGGGTCTGAGGGAGTGGAGCTGTGTTCCAGCTGGCTATAGGGTCTGAGGGAGTGGAGCTGTGTTCCAGCTGGTTATAGGGTCTGAGGGAGTGGAGCTGTGTTCCAGCTGGTTATAGGGTCTGAGGGAGTGGAGCTGTGTTCTAGCTGGCTATAGGGTCTGAGGGAGTGGAGCTGCCTGGTTATAGGGTCTGAGGGAGTGGAGCTGTGTTCCAGCTGGTTATAGGGTCTGAGGGAGTGGAGCTGTGTTCCAGCTGGCTATAGGGTCTGAGGGAGTGGAGCTGTGTTCCAGCTGGCTATAGGGTCTGAGGGAGTGGAGCTGTGTTCTAGCTGGCTATAGGGTCTGAGGGAGTGGAGCTGGGTTCCAGCTGGTTATAGGGTCTGAGGGAGTGGAGCTGTGTTCTAGCTGGCTATAGGGTCTGAGGGAGTGGAGCTGCCTGGTTATAGGGTCTGAGGGAGTGGAGCTGTGTTCCAGCTGGTTATAGGGTCTGAGGGAGTGGAGCTGTGTTCCAGCTGGCTATAGGGTCTGAGGGAGTGGAGCTGTGTTCCAGCTGGCTATAGGGTCTGAGGGAGTGGAGCTGTGTTCTAGCTGGCTATAGGGTCTGAGGGAGTGGAGCTGTGTTCCAGCTGGCTATAGGGTCTGAGGGAGTGGAGCTGTGTTCCAGCTGGCTATAGGGTCTGAGGGAGTGGAGCTGTGTTCTAGCTGGCTATAGGGTCTGAGGGAGTGGAGATGTGTTCCAGCTGGCTATAGGGTCTGAGGGAGTGGAGCTGTGTTCCAGCTGGCTATAGGGTCTGAGGGAGTGGAGCTGTGTTCCAGCTGGCTATAGGGTCTGAGGGAGTGGAGCTGTGTTCCAGCTGGCTATAGGGTCTGAGGGAGTGGAGCTGTGTTCCAGCTGGCTATAGGGTCTGAGGGAGTGGAGCTGTGTTCCAGCTGGCTATAGGGTCTGAGGGAGTGGAGCTGTGTTCTAGCTGGCTATAGGGTCTGAGGGAGTGGAGCTGTGTCCCAGCTGGCTATAGGGTCTGAGGGAGTGGAGCTGTGTTCCAGCTGGCTATAGGGTCTGAGGGAGTGGAGCTGTGTTCCAGCTGGCTATAGGGTCTGAGGGAGTGGAGCTGCCTGGCTATAGGGTCTGAGGGAGTGGAGCTGTGTTCCAGCTGGCTATAGGGTCTGAGGGAGTGGAGCTGTGTTCCAGCTGGCTATAGGGTCTGAGGGAGTGGAGCTGTGTTCCAGCTGGCTATAGGGTCTGAGGGAGTGGAGCTGTGTCCCAGCTGGCTATAGGGTCTGAGGGAGTGGAGCTGTGTTCCAGCTGGCTATAGGGTCTGAGGGAGTGGAGCTGTGTTCCAGCTGGCTATAGGGTCTGAGGGAGTGGAGCTGTGTTCCAGCTGGCTATAGGGTCTGAGGGAGTGGAGCTGTGTTCCAGCTGGCTATAGGGTCTGAGGGAGTGGAGCTGTGTTCCAGCTGGCTATAGGGTCTGAGGGAGTGGAGCTGTGTTCCAGCTGGCTATAGGGTCTGAGGGAGTGGAGCTGTGTTCTAGCTGGCTATAGGGTCTGAGGGAGTGGAGATGTGTTCCAGCTGGCTATAGGGTCTGAGGGAGTGGAGCTGTGTTCCAGCTGGCTATAGGGTCTGAGGGAGTGGAGCTGCCTGGCTATAGGGTCTGAGGGAGTGGAGCTGTGTTCCAGCTGGCTATAGGGTCTGAGGGAGTGGAGCTGTGTTCCAGCTGGCTATAGGGTCTGAGGGAGTGGAGCTGTGTTCCAGCTGGCTATAGGGTCTGAGGGAGTGGAGCTGTGTTCCAGCTGGCTATAGGGTCTGAGGGAGTGGAGCTGTGTTCTAGCTGGCTATAGGGTCTGAGGGAGTGGAGATGTGTTCCAGCTGGCTATAGGGTCTGAGGGAGTGGAGCTGTGTTCCAGCTGGCTATAGGGTCTGAGGGAGTGGAGCTGCCTGGCTATAGGGTCTGAGGGAGTGGAGCTGTGTTCCAGCTGGCTATAGGGTCTGAGGGAGTGGAGCTGTGTTCCAGCTGGCTATAGGGTCTGAGGGAGTGGAGCTGTGTTCCAGCTGGCTATAGGGTCTGAGGGAGTGGAGCTGTGTTCCAGCTGGCTATAGGGTCTGAGGGAGTGGAGCTGTGTTCTAGCTGGCTATAGGGTCTGAGGGAGTGGAGCTGTGTCCCAGCTGGCTATAGGGTCTGAGGGAGTGGAGCTGTGTTCCAGCTGGCTATAGGGTCTGAGGGAGTGGAGCTGTGTTCCAGCTGGCTATAGGGTCTGAGGGAGTGGAGCTGCCTGGCTATAGGGTCTGAGGGAGTGGAGCTGTGTTCCAGCTGGCTATAGGGTCTGAGGGAGTGGAGCTGTGTTCCAGCTGGCTATAGGGTCTGAGGGAGTGGAGCTGTGTTCCAGCTGGCTATAGGGTCTGAGGGAGTGGAGCTGTGTTCCAGCTGGCTATAGGGTCTGAGGGAGTGGAGCTGTGTTCCAGCTGGCTATAGGGTCTGAGGGAGTGGAGCTGCCTGGCTATAGGGTCTGAGGGAGTGGAGCTGTGTTCCAGCTGGCTATAGGGTCTGAGGGAGTGGAGCTGTGTTCCAGCTGGCTATAGGGTCTGAGGGAGTGGAGCTGTGTTCCAGCTGGTTATAGGGTCTGAGGGAGTGGAGCTGTGTTCTAGCTGGCTATAGGGTCTGAGGGAGTGGAGCTGTGTTCCAGCTGGCTATAGGGTCTGAGGGAGTGGAGCTGTGTTCCAGCTGGCTATAGGGTCTGAGGGAGTGGAGCTGTGTTCTAGCTGGCTATAGGGTCTGAGGGAGTGGAGCTGTGTTCCAGCTGGCTATAGGGTCTGAGGGAGTGGAGCTGTGTTCTAGCTGGCTATAGGGTCTGAGGGAGTGGAGCTGTGTTCCAGCTGGTTATAGGGTCTGAGGGAGTGGAGCTGTGTTCCAGCTGGTTATAGGGTCTGAGGGAGTGGAGCTGTGTTCTAGCTGGCTATAGGGTCTGAGGGAGTGGAGCTGCCTGGTTATAGGGTCTGAGGGAGTGGAGCTGTGTTCCAGCTGGTTATAGGGTCTGAGGGAGTGGAGCTGTGTTCCAGCTGGCTATAGGGTCTGAGGGAGTGGAGCTGCCTGGCTATAGGGTCTGAGGGAGTGGAACTGCCTGGCTATAGGGTCTGAGGGAGTGGAGCTGTGTTCCAGCTGGCTATAGGGTCTGAGGGAGTGGAGCTGTGTTCCAGCTGGCTATAGGGTCTGAGGGAGTGGAGCTGCCTGGCTATAGGGTCTGAGGGAGTGGAGCTGTGTTCCAGCTGGCTATAGGGTCTGAGGGAGTGGAGCTGTGTTCTAGCTGGTTATAGGGTCTGAGGGAGTGGAGCTGTGTTCCAGCTGGCTATAGGGTCTGAGGGAGTGGAGCTGTGTTCCAGCTGGCTATAGGGTCTGAGGGAGTGGAGCTGTGTTCCAGCTGGCTATAGGGTCTGAGGGAGTGGAGCTGTGTTCCAGCTGGCTATAGGGTCTGAGGGAGTGGAGCTGTGTTCCAGCTGGCTATATGGTCTGAGGGAGTGGAGCTGTGTTCCAGCTGGCTATAGGGTCTGAGGGAGTGGAGCTGTGTTCCAGCTGGCTATAGTGTCTGAGGGAGTGGAGCTGTGTTCCAGCTGGCTATAGGGTCTGAGGGAGTGGAGCTGTGTTCCAGCTGGCTATAGGGTCTGAGGGAGTGGAGCTGCTTGGCTATAGGGTCTGAGGGAGTGGAGCTGCCTGGCTATAGGGTCTGAGGGAGTGGAGCTGTGTTCTAGCTGGCTATAGGGTCTGAGGGAGTGGAGCTGTGTTCCAGCTGGTTATAGGGTCTGAGGGAGTGGAGCTGTGTTCTAGCTGGCTATAGGGTCTGAGGGAGTGGAGCTGTGTTCCAGCTGGCTATAGGGTCTGAGGGAGTGGAGCTGCCTGGCTATAGGGTCTGAGGGAGTGGAGCTGTGTTCCAGCTGGCTATAGGGTCTGAGGGAGTGGAGCTGTGTTCCAGCTGGTTATAGGGTCTGAGGGAGTGGAGCTGTGTTCCAGCTGGCTATAGGGTCTGAGGGAGTGGAGCTGTGTTCCAGCTGGCTATAGGGTCTGAGGGAGTGGAGCTGTGTTCCAGCTGGCTATAGGGTCTGAGGGAGTGGAGCTGTGTTCCAGCTGGCTATAGGGTCTGAGGGAGTGGAGCTGTGTTCCAGCTGGCTATAGGGTCTGAGGGAGTGGAGCTGTGTTCCAGCTGGCTATAGGGTCTGAGGGAGTGGAGCTGTGTTCCAGCTGGCTATAGGGTCTGAGGGAGTGGACCTGTGTTCCAGCTGGTTATAGGGTATGAGGGAGTGGAGCTGTGTTCCAGCTGGCTATAGGGTCTGAGGGAGTGGAGCTGTGTTCCAGCTGGCTATATGGTCTGAGGGAGTGGAGCTGTGTTCCAGCTGGCTATAGGGTCTGAGGGAGTGGAGCTGCCTGGCTATAGGGTCTGAGGGAGTGGAGCTGCCTGGCTATAGGGTCTGAGGGAGTGGAGCTGTGTTCCAGCTGGCTATAGGGTCTGAGGGAGTGGAGCTGTGTTCCAGCTGGCTATAGGGTCTGAGGGAGTGGAGCTTTGTTCCAGCTGGCTATAGGGTCTGAGGGAGTGGAGCTGTGTTCCAGCTGGCTATAGGGTCTGAGGGAGTGGAGCTGTGTTCCAGCTGGCTATAGGGTCTGAGGGAGTGGAGCTGCCTGGCTATAGGGTCTGAGGGAGTGGAGCTGTGTTCCAGCTGGCTATAGGGTCTGAGGGAGTGGAGCTGTGTTCCAGCTGGCTATAGGGTCTGAGGGAGTGGAGCTGTGTTCCAGCTGGCTATAGGGTCTGAGGGAGTGGAGCTGTGTTCCAGCTGGCTATAGGGTCTGAGGGAGTGGAGCTGTGTTCTAGCTGGCTATAGGGTCTGAGGGAGTGGAGATGTGTTCCAGCTGGCTATAGGGTCTGAGGGAGTGGAGCTGTGTTCCAGCTGGCTATAGGGTCTGAGGGAGTGGAGCTGCCTGGCTATAGGGTCTGAGGGAGTGGAGCTGTGTTCCAGCTGGCTATAGGGTCTGAGGGAGTGGAGCTGTGTTCCAGCTGGCTATAGGGTCTGAGGGAGTGGAGCTGTGTTCCAGCTGGCTATAGGGTCTGAGGGAGTGGAGCTGTGTTCCAGCTGGCTATAGGGTCTGAGGGAGTGGAGCTGTGTTCCAGCTGGCTATAGGGTCTGAGGGAGTGGAGCTGTGTTCTAGCTGGCTATAGGGTCTGAGGGAGTGGAGATGTGTTCCAGCTGGCTATAGGGTCTGAGGGAGTGGAGCTGTGTTCCAGCTGGCTATAGGGTCTGAGGGAGTGGAGCTGCCTGGCTATAGGGTCTGAGGGAGTGGAGCTGTGTTCCAGCTGGCTATAAGGTCTGAGGGAGTGGAGCTGTGTTCCAGCTGGCTATAGGGTCTGAGGGAGTGGAGCTGTGTTCCAGCTGGCTATAGGGTCTGAGGGAGTGGAGCTGTGTTCCAGCTGGCTATAGGGTCTGAGGGAGTGGAGCTGTGTTCCAGCTGGCTATAGGGTCTGAGGGAGTGGAGCTGCCTGGCTATAGGGTCTGAGGGAGTGGAGCTGTGTTCCAGCTGGCTATAGGGTCTGAGGGAGTGGAGCTGTGTTCCAGCTGGCTATAGGGTCTGAGGGAGTGGAGCTGCCTGGCTATAGGGTCTGAGGGAGTGGAGATGTGTTCCAGCTGGCTATAGGGTCTGAGGGAGTGGAGCTGTGTTCCAGCTGGCTATAGGGTCTGAGGGAGTGGAGCTGTGTTCCAGCTGGCTATAGGGTCTGAGGGAGTGGAGCTGTGTTCCAGCTGGCTATAGGGTCTGAGGGAGTGGAGCTGTGTTCCAGCTGGCTATAGGGTCTGAGGGAGTGGAGCTGTGTTCCAGCTGGCTATAGGGTCTGAGGGAGTGGAGCTGCCTGGCTATAGGGTCTGAGGGAGTGGAGCTGCCTGGCTATAGGGTCTGAGGGAGTGGAGCTGCCTGGCTATAGGGTCTGAGGGAGTGGAGCTGTGTCCATAGTAGGGGTTATGTGTGCGAGGGAGCAGGGGCCTGTGGCGGTAGGAAGGGCTGGTATGGGGTCTGAACTAAACCCAACCCTAGTCCCTCTGTCTGTTCATGGTTGTGTCTGCGTGCTGGCCAAGGTCTGTTCATGGATGTGTCTGCGTGCTGGCCAAGGGCTGTTCATGGATGTGTCTGCGTGCTGGCCAAGGGATTGGGCATGTGTGCTCGGCGGTTCCACTTTTTGCCTAATAGAGTATTAACAGATAATCACTATGGAATTCTGAGCAATTCCGAAATGAGTGATGGAGTCTTGGCTTGGATCTTGGCTGTATGAGGTCGTGTGTGATGTGCTAAATGCCAAACAGCCAAGCAGCCAGCTATGTTGGAATGGTTCTGTAATAGAACAGTCCTTATTTGTCAGATGGATCAAAACTGTTCGCTACTCTGGCACCCCAATGGTGGAACAAGCTCCCTCACGACGCCAGGACAGCGGAGTCACTCACCACCTTCTGGAGACACTTGAAACCCCACCTCTTTAAGGAATACCTGGGATAGGATAAAGTAATCCTTCTACCCCCCCTTACCCCAACCCCCCAAAAAATAAAATAATAATAATAATATATATTGTAAAGTGGTTGTCCCACTGGCTATAAGGTGAATGCACCAATTTGTAAGTCGCTCTGGATAAGAGCGTCTGCTAAATGACGTAAATGTATATTATTTAGTCTTGGATGTGTGTTAAAGTGATGTTTTGTGTAGCTAATGGTTTCACAATGTTGTTTATGATACTGCCTGAGGGAGAGGGATAGAGCCAAGCTGAGATGGATATCAGAGGGGCGTTGTGTACTGCAGTTCCACTTGACAATTAGAGATGACAGGATGCGTCTCAAATGCCACCCTATTCCCTATATAGTGCACTACTTTAGACCAGAGAATGGCACCCTATTCTCTATATAGTGCACTACTTTAGACCAGAGAATGGCACCCTATTCTCTATATAGTGCACTACTTTAGACCAGAGAATGGCACCCTATTCTCTATATAGTGCACTACTTTAGACCAGAGAATGGCACCCTATTCCCTATATAGTGCACTACTTTAGACCAGAGAATGCCACCCTATTCCCTATATAGTGCACTACTTTAGACCAGAGAATGCCACCCTATTCCCTATATAGTGCACTACTTTAGACCAGAGAATGGCACCCTATTCCCTATATAGTGCACTACTTTAGACCAGAGAATGGCACCCTATTCCCTATATAGTGCACTACTTTAGACCAGAGAATGGCACCCTATTCCCTATATAGAGCACTACTTTAGACCAGAGAATGGCACCATATTCTCTATATAGTGCACTACTTTAGACCAGAGAATGGCACCCTATTCCCTATATAGTGCACTACTTTAGACCAGAGAATGGCACCCTATTCCCTATATAGAGCACTACTTTAGACCAGAGAATGGCACCATATTCTCTATATAGTGCACTACTTTAGACCAGAGAATGGCACCCTATTCCCTATATAGTGCACTACTTTAGACCAGAGAATGGCACCCTATTCCCTATATAGAGCACTACTTTAGACCAGAGAATAGCACCCTATTCCCTACATAGTGCACTACTTTAGACAAGGGTCCATAGGGATCTAGACAAAAGTAGTGCACTAAGTAGGGAATAGGGTGCCATTCTCTGGTCTAAAGTAGTGCTCTAAGTAGGGAATAGGGTGCCATTCTCTGGTCTAAAGTAGTGCTCTAAGTAGGAAACAGCAATTTGGGATAAACACCAAAACATTCAGAGGAAAACTAGTGACGTCAGAGTGTGAGAAAAACAAGGCGACTGATTTAAAAGATCAAACGTGATCTTCTCCGGAACGCTTGACTTTGACATGTGGCCAAACCAGAACAGTAAACCAAACAAAGCCAGTTGAACTGAGACCCAGGGACACAGCCAGTCTAGTTGAACAGAGACAGAGACACAGCCAGTCTAGTTGAACTGAGACCCAGGGACACAGCCAGTCTAGTTGAACTGAGACAGAGACACAGCCAGTCTAGTTGAACTGAGACCCAGAGACACAGCCAGTCTAGTTTAACAAAGACAGAGACACAGCCAGTCTAGTTGAACAGAGACCCAGGGACACAGCCAGTCTAGATGAACAGAGACCCAGAGACACAGCCAGTCTAGTTGAACAGAGACCCAGGGACACAGCCAGTCTAGTTGAACAGAGACCCAGGGACACAGCCAGTCTAGTTGAACAGAGACCCAGGGACACAGCCAGTCTAGTTGAACTGAGACCCAGGGACACAGCCAGTCTAGTTGAACTGAGACCCAGGGACACAGCCAGTCCAGTTGAACTGAGACCCAGGGACACAGCCAGTCTAGTTGAACAGAGACCCAGGGACACAGCCAGTCTAGTTGAACTGAGACCCAGGGACACAGCCAGTCTAGTTGAACTGAGACCCAGGGACACAGCCAGTCTAGTTGAACTGAGACCCAGGGACACAGCCAGTCTAGTTTAACAAAGACAGAGACACAGCCAGTCTAGTTGAACTGAGACCCAGGGACACAGCCAGTCTAGTTGAACTGAGACCCAGGGACACAGCCAGTCTAGTTGAACTGAGACCCAGAGACACAGCCAGTCTAGTTGAACTGAGACCCAGAGACACAGCCAGTCTAGATGAACAGAGACAGAGACACAGCCAGTCTAGTTGAACAGAGACAGAGACACAGCCAGTCTAGTTGAACAGAGACCCAGAGACACAGACAAAGGAGAAGCACATCTCAACTTGATGTGCCATATGTACAGTTGAAGTCGGAAGTTTACATACACCTTAGCCAAATACATATAAACTCCGTTTTTTACAATTCCTGACATTTAATCCTAGTGAAAATTCCCTGTCTTAGGTCAGTTAGGATCACCACTTTATTTTAAGAATGTGAAATAACAGAATAATAGTAGAGAGAATGATTTATTTCTGCTTTTATTTATTTCATCACATTCCCAGTGGGTCAGAAGTTTACATACACTCAATTAGTATTTGGTAGCATTGTCTTTAAATTGTTTAACTTGGGTCAAACGTTTCGGGTAGCCTTCCACAAGTTTCCCACAATAAGTTGGGTGAATTTTGGCCCATTCCTCCTGACACCGGAGTGCCAAGTCTAGGTCCAAAAGACTTCTCAACAGCTTCTACCCCCAAGCCATAAGACTCCTGAACAGCTAATCATGGCTACCCGGACTATTTGCACTGCCCCCCCACCTCATCCTTTTTACGCTGCTGCTACTCTGTTAAGTATTTATGCATAGTCACTTTAACTCTACCCACATGTACATATTACTTCAACTACCTCAACTAGCCGGTGCCCCCGCACATTGACTCTGCACCGGTACCCCCTGTATATATAGCCTCCCTACTGTTATTTTATTTTACTTCTGCTCTTTTTTTCTCAACACTTTTTTTGTTGTTGTTGTTTTATTTTTACTTTTTTGTTTAAAATAAATGCACTGTTGGTTAAGGGCTGTAAGTAAGCATTTCACTGTAATGTCTGCACCTGTTGTATTCGGCGCATGTGACCAATAAAATTTGATTTGATTTGATTTGATAGCTGGTTTAACTGAGTCAGGTTTGTAGGTCTCCTTGCTCGCACACACTTTTTCAGTTCTGCCCACACATTTTCTATAGGATTGAGGTCAGGGCTTTGTGATGGCCACTCCAATACCTTGACTTTGTTGTCCTTAAGCCATTTTGCCACAACTTTGGAAGTATGCTTGGGGCCATTGTCCATTTGGAAGATCCATTTGGAAGACCAAGTTTTATCTTCCTGACTGATGTCTTGAGATGTTGCTTCAATATATCCACATAATTTCCCTTCCTCATGATACAATCTATTTTGTGAAGTGCACCAGTCCCTCCTGCAGCAAAGCACCCCCACAGCATAATGCTGCCACCCCTGTTCTTCACGGTTGGGATGGTGTTCTTTGGCTTGAAAGCAACCCCCTTTTTCCTCCAAAAGGTACGATCTTTGTCCCCATGTGCAGTTGCAAACCGTAGTCTGGCTTTTTAATGGCGGTTTTGGAGCAGTGGCTTCTTCCTTACTGAGCGGCCTTTCAGGTTATGCCGATATAGGACTCGTTTTACTGTAGATATAGATACTTTTGTACCTGTTTCCTCCAGCATCTTTACAAGGTCCTTTGCTTTTGTTCTGGGATTAATTTGCACTTTTCGCACCAAAGTACATTCATCTCTAGGATACAGAACACGTCTCCTTCCTGAGCGGTATGACGGCTGCGTGGTCCCATGGTGTTTATACTTGCGTACTATTGTTTGTACAGATGAACGTGGTACCTTCAGGCGTTTGGAAATTGCTCCCAAGGATGAACCAGACTCGTGGAGGTCTACCATATTTTTTCTGAGGTCTTGTATGATTTATTTCGATTTTCCTATGATGTCAAGCAAAGAGGCACTGAGTTTGAAGGTAGGCCTTGAAATACATCCACAGGTACACCTCCAATTGACTCAAATTATGTCAATTAGCCTATCAGAAGCTTCCAAAGCCATGACATCATTTTCTGGAATTTTGCAAGCTGTTTAAAGGCACAGTCAACTTAGTGTATGTAAACTTCTGACCCACTGGAATTGTGATACAGTGAATTATAAGTGAAATAATCTGTCTGTAAACTATTGTTGGTAAAATTACTTGTGTCATGCACAAAGTAGATGTCCTAACCGACTTGCCAAAACTATAGTTTGTTAAAAATAAATTTGTGGAGTGGTTGAAAAACAAGTTTTAATGACTCAAACCTAAGTGTATGTAAACTTCCGACTTCAACTGTAAAAAACGAACAAAAAACCCCAGGATCTTACTCAGCCGAGCTTCGGCATGAAAAACAGGAAGTTCAGACAATGTACAAATGCCTCCAGCAAGGTTGGAGAAGGTATTTCTGCTGTTGGATACAAAGTCAACTCTGTGGGCTGAGATTCCACAGATAAAAGAAGCATGGTAGTGTGCATGTTATTTTATATCGGAGTCCCAAATGGCACCCTATTTCCCTATGGGCCCTTGTCAAAAGTAGTGCACTATATAGGGAATAGGGTGCTATTTGGAAAAAAGCCTTGGTCTGTGTTGTGTTGTAACAGGTCCAGGTCCAACTGGTCTGTGTTGCTGTGCCTAGCTAGGTGTGGCTATATTCATGCACATGTACACTCCCCATGATTGCTTTAAAAGCAATGGATTGGTGTAAACATTGGCTTGAGGGGGTTTCCACCATTGTTACATCTACAATGCCTTCAGAAAGTATTCATACCCCTTGACTCGTTCCACATGTTGTGTTACAGCCTGAATTCAAAATAGGTTAAATATGTTTTTTTTTCTACACACAATACCCCATAACTACAAAGTGAAAACATGTTTTTAGAAATGTTTGCAAATGTATTGACTATGAAATACAGAAACATCTCATTTATGTAAGTATTCACACCCCTGAGTCAATACATGTTAGAATCACCTTTGGCAGCGATTACAGCTGTGAGTCTTTCTGGGTAAGTCACTAAGAGCTTTGCACACCTGGATTGTACAATATTTTCACAGCTCTGTCAAGTTGGTTGTTGATTTGCCATAGATTCTCAACAAACTGTAACTAGGCCACTCAGGAACATTCAATGTCTTCTTGGTAAACAACTCCAGTGTATATTTGGCCTTGTGTTTTAGGTTACTGTCCTGCTGAAAGGTGAATTCATCTCCCAGTGTCTGTTGGAAAGCAGACTGAACCAGGTTTTCCTCTAAGATTTTGCCTGTGCTTAAATCAAATCAAATCAAATCAAATTGTATTGGTCACATGCGCCGAATACAACAGGTGCAGACATCACAGTGAAATGCTTACTTACAGCCCTTAACCAACAGTGCATTTATTTTTAACAAAAAAAGTAAAAATAAAACAACAACAAAAAAAGTGTTGAGAAAAAAAAGAGCAGAAGTAAAATAAAATAACAGTAGGGAGGCTATATATACAGTAAAATAAAGTGACAGTAGGGAGGCTATATATACAGTAAAATAAAGTGACAGTAGGGAGGCTATATATACAGTAAAATAAAGTGACAGTAGGGAGGCTATATATACAGGGGGGTACCGGTGCAGAGTCAATGTGCGGGGGCACCGGCTAGTTGAGGTTAGCTTAGCTCTATTCCATTTCTTTTTATCCCAAAAAAACTCCCCAGTCCTTGCCGATGACAAGCATAACATGATGCAGCCACCATGCTTGAAAATATGAAGAGTGGCACTCAGCCATGTGTTGTGTTTGGTTTGTCCCTGACATAACGCTTTGTAGGACATAAAGTAAAAAAAAAATGGCCACATTTTTAGCAGTTTTACTTTTGTGCCTTATTGCAAACAGGATGCATGTTTTTTTTTTTTATATTTGCTTTCTGTACAGACTTCCTTGTTTTCAATCTGTAATTTAGGTTAGTATTGTGGAGTAACTACAATGTTTTTGATCCATCCTCAGTTTTAAAGTCACCTTTGGCCTCATGGTGAAATCCCTGAGCGGTTTCCTTCCTCTCCGACAACTGAGTTAGGTAGGACACCTTTATCTTGGTAGTGACTGGGTGAATTGATACACCATCCAATGTGTAATAAAGAAAACATCATCATACTCAAAAGCATATTCTTCAACATCTCGCTAGCCACAGTACCTAGTTATCTAGCTAGTTGTAGCCAAAGGACTTCCTACAAATTCTAGCTAGTTAGCTAGCAACATTAGCAAAGCTAGCTAGCTGCACATTCACATTGGCTACCTAGCAACTTTATAAACTTTCTAAGTTCTATAGGCAGTGGAAATACAATTAGAGCCAGCCCACTAGGACCAGCCAGCCCACCAGGACCAGCCAGCCCACCAGGACCAGGGCCAGCCAGCCCACCAGGACCAGGGCCAGCCTACCAGGGCCAGCCAGCCCACACCAGGGCCAGGGCCAGCCAGGGCCAGCCCACCAGGGCCAGCCAGCCCACCAGGACCAGCCAGCCCACCAGGACCAGGGCCAGCCAGCCCACCAGGGCCAGCCAGCCCACCAGGACCAGGGCCAGCCAGCCCACCAGGACCAGCCAGCCCACCAGGGCCAGCCAGCCCACACCAGGGCCAGGGCCAGCCAGCCCACACCAGGGCCAGCCAGCCCACCACGGCCAGCCAGCCCACCAGGGCCAGCCAGCCCACACCAGGGCCAGGGCCAGCACACCAGGGCCAGCCAGCCCACCAGGACCAGCCAGCCCACACCAGGGCCAGGGCCAGCCCACACCAGGGCCAGCGCCAGCCCACACCAGGGCCAGCCAGCCCACACCAGGGCCAGCCAGCCCACACCAGGGCCAGTCCAGCCTGTGTTGACTTTAAAGTGCCAATGGAACCGAGGCTTTAGGGTGGATAAGGGTGCAGCCCTCTAAAAGAGTTCCAAGCTGTGACCTCGCCAGGTTGACTGACTCTGTTTTTAGATGGACTCTGCCAGCCAGATAACTGGTCTAGGCAAACTGCGGCAAGCTCTCGTATTTACTCAGAAGAGCTACTTTCCCACCATAAGGGAAATGTCATGACCGCCTCACACAGCAGGCAGAAACACAGACACAAACATACAGTGTCTAGTGCTTCCAGCTGAATGGCTGTCAGGCAGGTGCTTTCCTGTGCTTGCTATATGCCCTGCTGTCAGGCAGGCCAGTAACATCTGTTGGGGAACCCCTGGGGCTGAAACCACGCTGTGGCCTTCTTTACTTTTCACATTGAGTCATCCTCAATGTTGTTTCCCCGTGTATTTTGTTTGTCAAATGTTGTGATATTGAGGAGTGACACTTTCATCAACGTTATCTGATTTACCCTTCTCTATGGATGAATGACACTGTACAGTGAAAACGATGTAAGCTACAGCCAAGACCAGACTACCGGTATCGTTTAGGTTAGGCTAAAGACCAGACTACCGGTATCGTTTAGGTTAGGCTAAAGACCAGACTACCGGTATCGTTTAGGTTAGGCTAAAGACCAGACTACCGGTATCGTTTAGGTTAGGCTAAAGACCAGACTACCGGTATCGTTTAGGTTAGGCTAAAGACCAGACTACCGGTATCGTTTAGGTTAGGCTAAAGACCAGACTTGGTATCCCCTAGCATTGCAAATGGATTCTTTCAGAAGCACAGTCCTGTCCCTCTGCAGTTTGGCAGAAACAGAAATGGGCTGAGAGCAGAGCAGAGTGGAGGCCAGTGTTAAAGTTGATGGCATTTGTCAGCCAAACTGCTGAGAAATGACGGGGACAGTACTTCTGAAAGTGTCACTGAGTCCAAATCACATTACACATACTAGAAGTTTGTAGTAGTTTGGCTGGAAGCATTGAGGGCCTTGTTAACAGTTTGGCTGGAAGGACTGAAAGGGCTGTGTTAAACAGAAGGGCTGTGATCCCTACTCTCTGCTCTGTTTCTCATGGTGTAGATACATGATGAGCACGGTGTTAAGAATAGCCTCTTTGATCACAGAGAGAGGTTGACCTTAACCACCACCTTTATTTTCTTCAGCCAGTCTGTTTCTCTCTCCGCTAATCACGTCTCTCTCTCCCGGCTCGCTCGTCCCTGGTGGGCTGTGTGTGTTAGTGATGCGCGGGGTCAGCTGTTTGTTCACCTGCCCGCAATTAACCAATAACCATCCACAACCGCCTTACTGTGATAAAGTGGCCCGCATCTGACCCTAACCTGCAAATATAGAAAATGCGCTGTACAGTCAGATGGCGGAACGATTTGTTAACAGGCCTTTTTAGATGGGCCCATGTTTCTGATGATCATTTCGGACATTTTGTTTAGGCTATTTGTTAGTCAACCTGTCTATAGTTAGATATGCAGCTTCTCTTCTGTCATTACTTGTTGCCCTACTAGACTCTCTATAAACTCTCTCACCAGAATGTCACGCATCGATAGAATGATGCTTCAGTCTAGTTGACCATCGCTAAACTTGATTTTCTCCCATCTCTGCTTCTATCGCGCAGCAAAGACGTTTAGGGACCGGGGAGAAAATAAAATAAAAATAAAACTTTTCTGTCAAAAGTTTCCAAATGACATCAGTTTGACCGGCTTTAAGGAAATTAAAAGCTTTTAAAAAACGACCCAACATGTTTTTGATCAGATTTAAGTTTCGGCTTGGATGCATATTTTTATGTGGTTGAAATACTATCCACTTTTACAATGTTGATCAAGATACCACCGCCGCTTTTACAGACGGTCCCTAAATGTGCATTCACCATTCATTCTCTCAAGATGCTGAAATAAATAAATCATATTTCTCTACACCTGTTCCCGAGTCAAAATGTACATTTGGTGTATCATTTTACTGCAATATATGCTATATGAGAGGATATGAAGATATATAACATTAGACTACTGTTCTGACCCTCCCTTCTACATTTACATTTACCAGACGCTCTTATCCAGAGCGACTTACAAATTGGTGCATTCAACTTAGGATAGCCAGTAGGACAACCACATCTTGATCACAGTAAGTACACTTCTTTAAACAAGTCAGTGCTAGCAGGTGAAATAAGTGAGGTGTTAGTTTAGACAAAAGACAGTGGTAGTAAAGGGGGGGTAGAAGGATTGCTTTATACTATTCCAGGTATTCCTTAAAGAGGTGGGGTTTCAAGTGTTTCCGGAAGGTGGTCAGTGACTCCGCTGTCCTGGCGTCGTGGGGAAGCTTGTTCCACCATTGGGGTGCCAGAGCAGCGAATAGCTTTGACTGGGCTGAGCGGGAACTGTGCTTCTGTAGAGGTAGGGGGGCTAGCAGGCCAGAGGTGGATGAACGTAGTGCCCTCGTTTGGGTGTAGGGTCTGATCAGAGCCTGAAGGAAAGGAGGTGCCGTTCCCCTCACAGCTCCGTAGGCAAGCACCATGGTCTTGTAGCAGATGCGAGCTTCAACTGGAAGCCAGTGGAGTGTGCGGAGGAGCGGGGTGACGTGAGAGAACTTGGGAAGGTTGAACACCAGACGGGCTGCGGCATTCTGGATGAGTTGTAGGGGTTTAATGGCACAAGCAGGGATATAACCTTAGACTACTGTTCTGACCCTCCCTTCTATAACATTAGACTACTGTTCTGACCCTCCCTTCTATAACATTAGACTACTGTTCTGGCCCTCCCTTCTATAACATTAGACTACTGTTCTGACCCTCCCTTCTATAACATTAGACTACTGTTCTGACCCTCCCTTCTATAACATTAGACTACTGTTCTGACCCTCCCTTCTATAACATTAGACTACTGTTCTGACCCTCCCTTCTATAACATTAGTCTACTGTTCTGGCCCTCCCTTCTATAACATTAGACTACTGTTCTGACCCTCCCTTCTATAACATTAGACTACTGTTCTGACCCTCCCTTCTATAACATTAGACTACTGTTCTGACCCTCCCTTCTATAACATTAGACTGCTGTTCTGACCCTCCCTTCTATAACATTAGACTACTGTTCTGACCCTCCCTTCTATAACATTAGACTACTGTTCTGACCCTCCCTTCTATAACATTAGACTACTGTTCTGACCCTCCCTTCTATAACATTAGACTACTGTTCTGACCCTCCCTTCTATAACATTAGACTACTGTTCTGACCCTCCCTTCTATAACATTAGACTACTGTTCTGACCCTCCCTTCTATAACATTAGACTACTGTTCTGACCCTCCCTTCTATAACATTAGACTACTGTTCTGACCCTCCCTTCTATAACATTAGACTACTGTTCTGACCCTCCCTTCTATAACGTTAGACTACTGTTCTGACCCTCCCTTCTATAACATTAGACTACTGTTCTGACCCTCCCTTCTATAACATTAGACTACTGTTCTGACCCTCCCTTCTATAACATTAGACTACTGTTCTGACCCTCCCTTCTATAACATTAGACTACTGTTCTGACCCTCCATTCTATAACGTTAGACTACTGTTCTGACCCTCCCTTCTATAACATTAGACTACTGTTCTGACCCTCCCTTCTATAACATTAGACTACTGTTCTGACCCTCCCTTCTATAACATTAGACTGTTCTGACCCTCCCTTCTATAACATTAGAGTACTGTTCCCGACCCTCCCTTCTATAACATTAGAGTACTGTTCCCGACCCTCCCTTCTATAACATTAGACTACTGTTCTGACCCTCCCTTCTATAACATTAGACTACTGTTCTGACCCTCCCTTCTATAACATTAGACTACTGTTCTGGCCCTCCCTTCTATAACATTAGACTACTGTTCTGACCCTCCCTTATATAACATTAGACTACTGTTCTGACCCTCCCTTCTATAACATTAGACTACTGTTCTGACCCTCCCTTCTATAACATTAGACTACTGTTCTGACCCTCCCTTCTATAACGTTAGACTACTGTTCTGACCCTCCCTTCTATAACATTAGACTACTGTTCTGACCCTCCCTTCTATAACATTAGACTACTGTTCTGACCCTCCCTTCTATAACATTAGACTACTGTTCTGACCCTCCCTTCTATAACATTAGACTGCTGTTCTGACCCTCCCTTCTATAACATTAGACTACTGTTCTGACCCTCCCTTCTATAACATTAGACTACTGTTCTGGCCCTCCCTTCTATAACATTAGACTACTGTTCTGACCCTCCCTTCTATAACATTAGACTACTGTTCCCGACCCTCCCTTCTATAACATTAGACTACTGTTCTGACCCTCCCTTCTATAACCTTAGACTACTGTTCTGACCCTCCCTTCTATAACATTAGACTACTGTTCTGACCCTCCCTTCTATAACATTAGACTACTGTTCTGACCCTCCCTTCTATAACGTTAGACTACTGTTCTGACCCTCCCTTCTATAACATTAGACTACTGTTCTGACCCTCCCTTCTATAACATTAGACTACTGTTCTGACCCTCCCTTCTATAACATTAGACTACTGTTCTGACCCTCCCTTCTATAACATTAGACTACTGTTCTGACCCTCCCTTCTATAACATTAGACTACTGTTCTGACCCTCCCTTCTATAACATTAGACTACTGTTCTGACCCTCCCTTCTATAACATTAGACTACTGTTCTGACCCTCCCTTCTATAACATTAGACTACTGTTCTGACCCTCCCTTCTATAACATTAGACTACTGTTCTGACCCTCCCTTCTATAACATTAGACTACTGTTCTGACCCTCCCTTCTATAACATTAGACTACTGTTCTGACCCTCCCTTCTATAACATTAGACTACTGTTCTGACCCTCCCTTCTATAACATTAGACTACTGTTCTAACCCTCCCTTCTCTCCATTTCACAGCTTTTATCTTATGGAATTAAACTCTGACATTGTATTTTCTGCCTCAGTGGATCAACATTTTCTGCCCAAGTTCCCAAAGTACTTTGGCAGTTGGTGTGCATTTGGCACGGCACAGTTAGACCCTAGAGCTGAGGATTATGCCACATACTAACGCCACATACAAAATTATGAAGAAAACCTCCTGATATGAATTGCACAAGAATTATACATTTATGGATTTTGAATGCATTATTTTCTCTTTATTGAACCCGGCCTGTCGAGGCCATCCCCTCACTGATGGGTAGCGTCTCTAGATCTAAGCATGTAGGCCGATTTGGTTGGAACAACCACCACTACAACACCAGTAAGCAGGCAGATGCTCTAATTAAATAGAGAGCACAGTATAATATTGTATTTCTGTGTGTTTCTGCCATGGGTGACTTACTCCTGCCAAACCACTGATGAAACACTCTGTTGAGACAGAGACCATCTTCATTGTTTTGTGGTTGTATTTATTATGGATCCCCATTAGTTCCTGCCAAGGCAGCAGCTACTCTTCCTGGGGTTTATTATGGATCCCCATTAGTTCCTGCCAAGGCAGCAGCTACTCTTCCTGGGGTTTATTATGGATCCCCATTAGTTCCTGCCAAGGCAGCAGCTACTCTTCCTGGGGTTTATTATGGATCCCCATTAGTTCCTGCCAAGGCAGCAGCTACTCTTCCTGGGGTTTATTATGGATCCCCATTAGTTCCTGCCAAGGCAGCAGCTACTCTTCCTGGGGTTTATTATGGATCCCCATTAGTTCCTGCCAAGGCAGCAGCTACTCTTCCTGGGGTTTATTATGGATCCCCATTAGTTCCTGCCAAGGCAGCAGCTACTCTTCCTGGGGTTTATTATGGATCCCCATTAGTTCCTGCCAAGGCAGCAGCTACTCTTCCTGGGGTTTATTATGGATCCCCATTAGTTCCTGCCAAGGCAGCAGCTACTCTTCCTGGGGTTTATTATGGATCCCCATTAGTTCCTGCCAAGGCAGCAGCTACTCTTCCTGGGGTTTATTATGGATCCCCATTAGTTCCTGCCAAGGCAGCAGCTACTCTTCCTGGGGTTTATTATGGATCCCCATTAGTTCCTGCCAAGTCAGCAGCTACTCTTCCTGGAGTTTATTATGGATCCCCATTAGTTCCTGCCAAGGCAGCAGCTACTCTTCCTGGGGTTATTATGGATCCCCATTAGTTCCTGCCAAGGCAGCAGCTACTCTTCCTGGGGTTTATTATGGATCCCCATTAGTTCCTGCCAAGGCAGCAGCTACTCTTCTTAACGGTTTATTATGGATCCCCATTAGTTCCTGCCAAGGCAGCAGCTACTCTTCCTGGGGTTTATTATGGATCCCCATTAGTTCCTGCCAAGGCAGCAGCTACTCTTCCTGGGGTTTATTATGGATCCCCATTAGTTCCTGCCAAGGCAGCAGCTACTCTTCCTGGGGTTTATTATGGATCCCCATTAGTTCCTGCCAAGGCAGCAGCTACTCTTCCTGGGGTTTATTATGGATCCCCATTAGTTCCTGCCAAGGCAGCAGCTACTCTTCCTGGGGTTTATTATGGATCCCCATTAGTTCCTGCCAAGGCAGCAGCTACTCTTCCTGGGGTCCGGCAAAACTTAAGGCAGTTATACAATTTAAAAAACATTACAATACATTCATAACCGATTTCACAACACACTGTGTGCCCTCAGGCCCCTACTCCACCACTACCACATATCTACAACACAAAATACATGTGTACGTGTGTGTATAGTGTGTATGTTATCGTGTGTGTGTGTGTGTGTGTGTGTATGCATGTGTCTGTGCCTATGTTTGTGTTGTTACTGATAAATCATGGCACTTTGTCACTTTTTTGGTTCATTGTGCGTTGTCTATATGTATCATTTATGGCTGGTAATTAATTTCCCTTTGGGGATCAATTAAGTATTTATCTATGAGCACCCTGGTTCTTATTCCATTCCTTTACTTAGATTTGTGTGCATTAGGTTTTTGTTGCAGAACTGTTAGATATTACTTGCTGGATATTGCTGCACTGTCAGATCTAGAAGCGCAAGCATTTCGCTACACTCGCAATAACATGCTGGTCTGTGTTTTGAGGAGAGTTGTATTGTGACAGACGGAGAGACAGTCTGTCCACATCATGCTAATTGTTTGCCTTGCTAACAGTCCCCTTGGGAACCAGCTGTAATTTTGGTTTTGTGTTGGTTCACTTCACGCTAAATACTTCTGTGTGTTTCCCACGCATTGTTGAAATGCTCTTACATAACATCATGGCTAAACGTGTGTGTGTATATGTATGTGTGTGTGTATATGTGTACAGTGGGGGAAAAAAGTATTTAGTCAGCCACCAATTGTGCAAGTTCTCCCACTTAAAAAGATGAGAGAGGCCTGTAATTTTCATCATAGGTACACGTCAACTATGACAGACAAAATGAGAAAAAAGAATCCAGAAAATCACATTGTAGGATTTTTAATGAATTTATTTGCAAATTATGGTGGATAATAAGTATTTGGTCAATAACAAAAGTTTCTCAATACTTTGTTATATACCCTTTGTTGGCAATGACACAGGTCAAACGTTTTCTGTAAGTCTTCACAAGGTTTTCACACACTGTTGCTGGTATTTTGGCCCATTCCTCCATGCAGATCTCCTCTAGAGCAGTGACGTTTTGGGGCTGTCGCTGGGCAACACGGACTTTCAACTCCCTCCAAAGATTTTCTATGGGGTTGAGATCTGGAGACTGGCTAGGCCACTCCAGGACCTTGAAATGCTTCTTACGAAGCCACTCCTTCGTTGCCCGGGCGGTGTGTTTGGGATCATTGTCATGCTGAAATACCCAGCCACGTTTCATCTTCAATGCCCTTGCTGATGGAAGGAGGTTTTCACTCAAAATCTCACGATACATGGCCCCATTCATTCTTTCCTTTACACGGATCAGTCGTCCTGGTCCCTTTGCAGAAAAACAGCCCCAAAGCATGATGTTTCCACCCCCATGCTTCACAGTAGGTATGGTGTTCTTTGGATGCAACTCAGCATTCTTTGTCCTCCAAACACGACGAGTTGAGTTTTTACCAAAAAGTTATATTTTGGTTTCATCTGACCATATGACATTCTCCCAATCCTCTTCTGGATCATCCAAATGCACTCCAGCAAACTTCAGACGGGCCTGGACATGTAGTGGCTTAAGCAGGGGGACACGTCTGGCACTGCAGGATTTGAGTCCCTGGCGGCGTAGTGTGTTACTGATGGTAGGCTTTGTTACTTTGGTCCCAGCTCTCTGCAGGTCATTCACTAGGTCCCCCCGTGTGGTTCTGGGATTTTTGCTCACCGTTCTTGTGATCATTTTGACCCCACGGGGTGAGATCTTGCGTGGAGCCCCTGATCGAGGGAGATTATCAGTGGTCTTGTATGTCTTCCATTTCCTAATAATTGCTCCCACAGTTGATTTCTTCAAACCAAGCTGCTTACCTATTGCAGATTCAGTCTTCCCAGCCTGGTGCAGGTCTACAATTTTGTTTCTGGTGTCCTTTGACAGCTCTTTGGTCTTGGCCATAGTGGAGTTTGGAGTGTGACTGTTTGAGGTTGTGGACAGGTGTCTTTTATACTGATAACAAGTTCAAACAGGTGCCATTAATACAGGTAACGAGTGGAGGACAGAGGAGCCTCTTAAAGAAGAAGTTACAGGTCTGTGAGAGCCAGAAATCTTGCTTGTTTGACCAAATACTTATTTTCCACCATAATTTGCAAATAAATTCATTAAAAATCCTACAATGTGATTTTCTGTATTTTTTTTTCTCCTCAATTTGTCTGTCATAGTTGACGTCTACCTATGATGAAAATTACAGGCCTCTCTCATCTTTTTAAGTGGGAGAACTTGCACAATTGGTGGCTGACTAAATACTTTTTTCCCCCACTGTATATGTATATATAAATAATATACAGCTGTGGAAAAAATTAAGACCACTGCACATTTTTCTTAAATCAGCATCTCTACATGTATGACAGCCATTCCATCCCAGTGTCTGTTGAATTCCAACACAGGCACACCTCATTCTACTGAATTAGGTACTGATTAGGTGATCACCTGAACCAAATCTTATTTAACGAGGAAAAGTATAAAAACCACTGCTGTGGTCATCACTATCCTCTTGCAATAGGACCAGCTGGATGGCAAAAACAGTGCTTATAGTACCTCAAAAGTAATATTAATCAAAAAATAACTATTGACCATGCCAAAAGAGTTGAAAAGGAAAGTTTTGAGTGAGGAAAAGAAGGGGTCAATTCTGGCTTTACCGGCAGAGGGATACAGTGAGCGTCAGGTTGCTTCCATCCTTAAAATTTCAAAGACGGCGGTTCATAAGAACAAGGTCAAGCAGCAGACATTGGAGACAACAAAGCTACAGACTGGCAGAGAGCGAAAACGACTCTCTACTGACCGGAATGACCGCCAACTCATTCGAATATCACTCAACAACCGTAGGATGACATCAAGTGACCTACAAAAAGAATGGCAAACGGCAGCTGGGGTGAAGTACACGGCGAGGACGGTTCGAAACAGGCTCCTATGGGCAGGGCTGAAGTCGTGCAAAGCTAGAAAAAAGCCCTTCATCAATGAGAAGCAAAGAAGAGCCAGGCTGAGGTTTGCAAAAGACCATAAGGATTGGACCGTAGAGGACTGGAGTAAGGTCATCTTCTCTGATGAGTCCAATTTTCAGCTTTACCCAACACCTGGTCATCTAATGGTTGGACAGAGACCTGGAGAGGCCTACAAGCCACAGCGTCTCGCACCCACTGTGAACTTTGGTGGAGGATCGGTGATGATCTGGGGGTGCTTCAGCAAGGCTGGAATCAGGCAGATTTGTCTTTGTGAAGGATGCATGTATCAAGCCACGTACAAGATTGTCCTGGAAGAAAACTTGCTTCCTTTTGCTCTGACATTGTTCCCCAACTCTGAGGATTGGTTTTTCCAGCAGGACAATGCGCCATGCCACACAGACAGGTCAATCAAGGTGTGGATGGAGGACCACCAGATCAAGACCCTGTAATGGCCAGCCCAATCTCCAGACCTAAACCCCATTGAAAACATCTGGAATGTGATCAAGAGGAAGATGGATGGTCACAAGCCATCAAACAAAGCCGAGCTGCTTGAATTTTTGCGCCAGGAGTGGCATAAAGTCACCCAACATCAATGTGAAAGACTGGTGGAGAGCATGCCAAGACGCATGAAAGCTGTGATTGAAAATCAGTGTTATTCCACCAAATATTGATTTCTGAACTCTTCCTAAGTTAAAACATTAGTATTGTCTTGTTTAAAAATGAACATGAACTTATTTTCTTTGCATTATTCGAGGTCTGACAACACTGCATCTTTTTTGTTATTTTGACCAGTTGTCATTTTCTGCAAATAAATGCTCTAAATGACAATATTTTTATTTGGAATTTGGGAGAAATGTTGTCAGTAGTTTATAGAATAAAACAAAAATGTTATTTTTACCCCAAACACATACCTATAAATAGTACAACCAGAGAAACTGATAATTTTGCAGTGGTCTCTTAATTTTTTCCAGAGCTGTGTGTATGTGTGTGTGTGTGTGTGTGTGTGTGTGTGTGTGTGTGTGTGTGTGTGTGTGTGTGTGTGTGTGTGTGTATGTATGTATGTATATGTGTGTGTATGTATATATATATATATATATATATATATATATATATATATATATATATACACACACACACACAGTGGGGAGAACAAGTATTTGATACACTGCCGATTTTGCAGGTTTTTCTACTTACAAAGCATGTACAGGTCTGTAATTTTTATCACAGGTACACTTCAACTGTGAGAGACGGAATCTAAAACAAAAATCCAGAAAATCACATTGTATGATTTTTAAGTAATTAATTTGCATTTTATTGCATGACATAAGTATTTGATCACCTACCAACCAGTAAGAATTCCGGCTCTCACAGACCTGTTAGTTTTTCTTTAAGAAGCCCTCCTGTTCTCCACTCATTACCTGTATTAACTGCACCTGTTTGAACTCGTTACCTGTATAAAAGACACCTGTCCACACACTCAATCAAATAGACTCCAACCTCTCCACAATGGCCAAGACCAGAGTGCAGGTCTACAAGGCCCATCCCAGCCTTGTAGACCTGCACAAGGCTGGGATGGGCTACAGGACAATAGGCAAGCAGCTTCGTGAGAAGGCAACAACTGTTGGCGCAATTATTAGAAAATGGAAGAAGTTCAAGATGACGGTCAATCACCCTCGGTCTGGGGCTCCATGCAAGATCTCACCTCGTGGGGCATCAATGATCATGAGGAAGGTGAGGGATCAGCCCAGAACTACACGGCAGGACCTGGTCAATGACCTGAAGAGAGCTGGGACCACAGTCTCAAAGAAAACCATTAGTAACACACTACGCCGTCATGGATTAAAATCCTGCAGCGCACGCAAGGTCCCCCTGCTCAAGCCAGCGCATGTCCAGGCCCGTCTGAAGTTTGCCAATGACCATCTGGATGATCCAGAGGAGGAATGGGAGAAGGTCATGTGGTCTGATGAGACAAAAATAGAGCTTTTTGGTCTAAACTCCACTCGCCGTGTTTGGAGGAAGAAGAAGGATGAGTACAACCCCAAGGACACCATCCCAACCGTGAAGCATGGAGGTGGAAAAATCATTATTTGGGAATGCTTTTCTGCAAAGGGGACAGGACGACTGCACCGTATTGAGGGGAGGATGGAAGGGGCCATGTATCGCGAGATCTTGGCCAACAACCTCCTTCCCTCAGTAAGAGCATTGAAGATGGGTCGTGGCTGGGTCTTCCAGCATGACAACGACCCAAAACACACAGCCAGGGCAACTAAGTAGTGGCTCCGTAAGAAGCATCTCAAGGTCCTGGAGTGGCCTAGCCAGTCTCCAGACCTGAACCCAATAGAACATCTTTGGAGGGAGCTGAAAGTCCGTATTGCCCAGCGACAGCCCCGAAACCTGAAGGATCAGGAGAAGGTCTGTATGGATTAGTGGCCCAAAATCCCTGCTGCAGTGTGTGCAAACCTGGTCAAGACCTACAGGAAACGTATGATCTCTGTAATTGCAAACAAAGGTTTCTGTACCAAATATTAAGTTCTGCTTTTCTGATGTATCAAATACTTATGTCATGCAATAAAATGCAAATTAATGACTTAAAAATCATACAATGTGATTTTCTGGATTTTGGTTTTAGATTCCGTCTCTCACAGTTGAAGTGTACCTATGATAAAAATTACAGACCTCTACATGCTTTGTAAGTAGGAAAACCTGCAAAATCGGCAGTGTATCAAATACTTGTTCTCCCCACTGTGTGTGTGGGTATATATATATATATATATATATATATATATATATATATATTAGGGGTGTAACGATTCGTTTTAACAACGATTCGATTTGAATCACGATTCGTGGTTGTCGATACGATTCAAGGACGATATTGGTTCATTTAGAACGATCCGAAACGATTCAGTGACTTTTTAGCCAAAAATTCAACCAGTGTGACTGAAATAAATACCTGGATACTGGACAGTGCAGGTGAAGTTTCCTAGATTCCTGTTTCTTGTAAGGACCGCAATGGTGGCTTGATAATTTCTCGCTCGTCGGCTTCTCCTCTGTCGTCCGCCATGCTATGTTTTGTTGTCTTTGCGCCTTTGCGCTGCTGCTGGCGCGATGACGTCACGGATAGGCAGACTGAATCGAGTAATGTTTAAAAAACATCCATATAAAGTCTGACGTGCTTAAATCCAATGGGTTATTTCCTAGTATCGATACAATCGACTTATTACATTTTAAAACGATGTTAGATCGATATATGTTGTCCAAAAGGCCAACTCGCCGAGCACAGATCGATGTAGTTGGATCATAGGAATATAAATCGATACATTGATGTAGTAGATGGATCGTTACACCCCTAATATATATATATATATATATATATATATATATATATATATATATATATATATATATATATATATATATATATATACATACATACATACATACATACATATACATACATACATACATACATACATACATACATACATACATACATACATACATACATACATACATACATACATACATACATACATACATACATACATACATACAGACAGTGAGGGGAAAAAATTATTTGATCCCCTGCTGATTTTGTACGTTTGTCCACTGACAAAGACATGATCAGTCTATAATTTTAATGGTAGGTTTATTTGAACAGTGAGAGACAGAATAACAACAACAAAATCCAGAAAAACACATGTCAAAAATGTTATAAATTGATTTGCATTTTAATAAGGGAAATAAGTATTTGACCCCTCTGCAAAACATGACTTAGTACTTGGTGGCAAAACCCTTGTTGGCAACCACAGAGGTCAGCCGTTTCTTGTAGTTGGCCACCAGGTTTGCACACATCTCAGGAGGGATTTTGTCCCACTCCTCTTTGCAGATCTTCTCCAAGTCATTAAGGTTTTGAGCCTGACGTTTGGCAACTCGAACCTTCAGCTCCCTCCACAGATTTTCTATGGGATTAAGGTCTGGAGACTGGCTAGGCCACTACAGGACCTTAATGTGCTTCTTCTTGAGCCACTCCTTTGTTGCCTTGGCCGTGTGTTTTGGGTCACTGTCATGCTGGAATATCCATCCACGACCCATTTTCAATGCCCTGGCTGAGGGAAGGAGGTTCTCACCCAAGATTTGACAGTACATGGCCCCGTCCATCGTCCCTTTGATGCGGTGAAGTTGTCCTATCCCCTTAGCAGAAAAACACCCCCAAAGCATAATGTTTCCATCTCCATGTTTGACGGTGGGGATGGTGTTCTTGGGGTCATAGGCAGCATTCCTCCTCCTCCAAACACGGCGAGTTGAGTTGATGGCAAAGAGCTCCATTTTGGTCTCATCTGACCCCAACACTTTCACCCAGTTCTCCTCTGAATCATTCAGATGTTCATTGGCAAACTTCAGACGGGCTGAGAGAATGCCAAGAGTGTGCAAAGCTGTCATCAAGGCAAAGGGTGGCTATTTGAAGAATCTCGAATATAAAATATATTTTGATTTATTTAACACTTTTTTGTTTACTACATGACTCCATATGTGTTATTTCATAGTTTTGATGTCTTCACTATATTAAAGAAAAACCCTGGAATGAGTAGGTGTGTCCAAACTTTTGACTGGTTCTCTCTCTCGCTCTCTCTCTCTCTCTCTCTCTCTCTCTCTCTCTCTCTCTCTCTCTCTCTCTCTCTCTCTCTCTCTCTCTCTCTCTCTCTCTCTCTCTCTCTCTCTCTCTCTCTCTCTCTCTCTCTCTCTCTCTCTCTCTGCTTTATTGGCATGGTAAACATATGTTAACATTGCCAAAGCAAGTGAAGTAGATAGTAAACAAAAGTGAAATAAAAATTAACAGTAAACATTACACTCAGAAGTTCCAAAAGAATAAAGACATTTCAAATGTCATATTATGTCTATGTACAGTGTTGTAACAATGTGCAAATAGTTAATGGGAAAATAAATAAACATAAATATGGGTTGTATTTACAGTGGTGTTTGTTCTTCACTGGTTGCCCTTTTCTTGTGGCAACAGGTCACAAATCTTGCAGCTGTGATGGCACACTGTGGTTTTTCACCCAGTAGATAAGGGAGTTTAACAAAATTGGGTTTGTTTTTGAATTCTTTGTGGATCGCTGTAATCTGAGGGAAATATGTGTCTCTAATATGGTCATACATTTGGCAGGAGGTTAGGAAGTGCAGCTCAGTTTCCACCTCATTTTGTGGGCAGTGTGCACATAGCCTGTCTTCTCTTGAGAGCCAGGTCTGCCTACGGCGGCCTTTCTCAATAGCAAGGCTATGATCTCTGAGTCTGTACATAGTCAAATCTTTCCTTAAGTTTGGGTCAGTCACAGTGGTCAGGTATTCTGATACACACAATACCCCATAATGACAAAGCAAAAACAGGTTTCAAGTCACATTTTATTTGCCACATGCGCCGAATACAACAGGTGTAGACCTTACAGTGAAATGCTTACTGACAAGCCCTTAACCAACAATGCAGTTAAAAATATATATATATACAGTGGGGAAAAAAAGTATTTAGTCAGCCACCAATTGTGCAAGTTCTCCCACTTAAAAAGATGAGAGAGGCCTGTAATTTTCATCATAGGTACACGTCAACTATGACAGACAAACTGAGAATTTCTTTCTCCAGAAAATCACATTGTAGGATTTTTAATGAATTTATTTGCAAATTATGGTGGAAAATAAGTATTTGGTCAATAACAAAAGTTTCTCAATACTTTGTTACATACACTTTGTTGGCAATGACACAGGTCAAACGTTTTCTGTAAGTCTTCACAAGGTTTTCACACACTGTTGCTGGTATTTTGGCCCATTCCTCCATGCAGATCTCCTCTAGAGCAGTGATGTTTTGGGGCTGTCGCTGGGCAACAAAGACTTTCAACTCCCTCCAAAGATTTTCTATGGGGTTGAGATCTGGAGACTGGCTAGGCCACTCCAGGACCTTGAAATGCTTCTTACGAAGCCACTCCTTCGTTGCCCGGGCGGTGTGTTTGGGATCATTGTCATGCTGAAAGACCCAGCCACGTTTCATCTTCAATGCCCTTGCTGATGGAAGGAGGTTTTCACTCAAAATCTCACGATACATGGCCCCATTCATTCTTTCCTTTACACGGATCAGTCGTCCTGGTCCCTTTGCAGAAAAACAGCCCCAAAGCATGATGTTTCCACCCCCATGCTTCACAGTAGGTATGGTGTTCTTTGGATGCAACTCAGCATTCTTTGTCCTCCAAACACGACGAGTTGAGTTTTTACCAAAAAGTTATATTTTGGTTTCATCTGACCATATGATATTCTCCCAATCCTCTTCTGGATCATCCAAATGCACTCTAGCAAACTTCAGACGGGCCTGGACATGTACTGGCTTAAGCAGGGGGACACGTCTGGCACTGCAGCATTTGAGTCCCTGGCGGCGTAGTGTGTTACTGATGGTAGGCTTTGTTACTTTGGTCCCAGCTCTCTGCAGGTCATTCACTAGGTCCCCCCGTGTGGTTCTGGGATTTTTGCTTACCGTTCTTGTGATCATTTTGACCCCACGGGGTGAGATCTTGCGTGGAGCCCCAGATCGAGGGAGATTATCAGTGGTCTTGTATGTCTTCCATTTCCTAATAATTGCTCCCACAGTTGATTTCTTCAAACCAAGCTGCTTACCTATTGCAGATTCAGTCTTCCCAGCCTGGTGCAGGTCTACAATTTTGTTTCTGGTGTCCTTTGACAGCTCTTTGGTCTTGGCCATAGTGGAGTTTGGAGTGTGACTGTTTGAGGTTGTGGACAGGTGTCTTTTATACTGATAACAAGTTCAAACAGGTGCCATTAATACAGGTAACGAGTGGAGGACAGAGGAGCCTCTTAAAGAAGAAGTTACAGGTCTGTGAGAGCCAGAAATCTTGCTTGTTTGTAGGTGACCAAATACTTATTTTCCACCATAATTTGCAAATAAATTCATAAAAAATCCTACAATGTGATTTTCTGGAATTTTTTTTCTCAATTTGTCTGTCATAGTTGACGTGTACCTATGATGAAAATTACAGGCCTCTCTCATCTTTTTAAGTGGGAGAACATGCACAATTGGTGGCTGACTAAATACTTTTTTCCCCACTGTATATAAATAATTAAAGAGCAGCAGTAAAATAATATAACAGTAGAGAGGCTATATACAGGGGTTACCGGTACAGAGTCAATGGGAAATAACAGTAGGGAGGCTATATACAGGGGGGTACCGGTACAGAGTCAATGTGAAATAACAGTAGAGAGGCTATATACAGGGGGTACCGGTACAGAGTCAATGTGAAATAGCAGTAGGGAGGCTATATACAGGGGGTACCACTACAGAGTCAATGTGAAATAACAGTAGGGAGGCTATATACAGGGGGTACCGGTACAGAGTCAATGTGAAATAACAGTAGGGAGGCTATATACAGGGGGGTACCGGTACAGAGTCAATGTGAAATAACAGTAGGGAGGCTATATACAGGGGGTACCGGTACAGAGTCAATGGGAAATAACAGTAGGGAGGCTATATACAGGGGGTACCGGTACAGAGTTAATGTGCGGGGGCACCGGTTAGTCAAGGTAATTGAGGTAATATGTACATGTGGGTAGAGTTAAAGTGACTACGCATAAATAATAAACAGAGTAGCAGCAGAATAGAAGAGGGGGATGGGGTGGGGGGGCAGTGCAAATAGTCCAGGTAGCCATTATTAGCTGTTCAGTAGTCTTATGGCTTGGGGGTAGAAGCTGTTAAGAAGCCTTTTGGACCTAGACTTGGCGCTCCGGTACCGCTTACCTTTCGGTAGCAGAGAGAACAGTCTATGATTAGGGTGGCTGGACTCTTTGACAATTTTTAGGGTCTTCCTCTGACACCGCCTGGTATAGAGGTCCTGGATGGCAGGAAGCTTGGCCCCAGTGATGTACTGGGCCGTACGCACTACCCTCTGTAGTGCCTTGCGGTCGGAGGCCAAGCAGTTGCCATACCAGGCGGTGATGCAACCAGTCAGGATGCTCTCGATGTTGCAGCTGTAGAACCTTTTGAGGATCTGAGGACCCATGCCAAATCTCTTCAGTCTCCTAAGGGGGAATAGGCTTTGTCGTGCCCTCTTCACGACTGTCTTGGTGTGTTTGGACCATGATAGTTTGGTGATGTGGACACCAAGGAACTTGAAGCTCTCAACCTGCTCCACTACAGCCCCGTCGATAAGAATGGGGGCGTGCTCAGTCCTCTTTTTTTTCCTGTTGTCCACAATCATCTCCTTTGTCTTGGTCACGTTGAGGGAGAGGTTGTTATCCTGGCACCACACGGCCAGGTCTCTGACCTCCTCCCTATAGGCTGTCTCATCGTTGTCGGTGATCAGGCCTACCACTGTTGTGTCATCGGCAAACTTAATGATGGTGTTGGAGTCGTGCCTGGCCATGCAGTCATGAGTGAACAGAGAGTACAGGAGGAGACTGAGCACGTACCCCTGAGGGGCTCCTATGTTGAGGATCAGCGTGGCAGATATGTTGTTACCTACCCTTACCACCAGGGGGCGACCCGTCAGGAAGTCCAGGATCCAGTTGCAGAGGGAGGTGTTTAGTCCCAGGGTCCATAGCTTAGTGATGAGATTTGAGCTATAGTCAATGAATAGCATTCTCACATAGGTGTTCCTCTTGTCCAGGTGGGAAAGGGCAGTGTGGAGTGCAATAGAGATTGCATCATCTGTGTATCTGTTGGGGCGGTATGCAAATTGGAGTGGGTCTAGGGTTTCTGGGATAATGGTGTTGATGTGAGCCATGACCAGCCTTTCAAAGCACTTCATGGCTACAGACGTGAGTGCTACGGGTCGGTAGTCATTTAGGCAGGTTAACTTAGTGTTTTTGGGCACAGGGACTATGGTGGTCTGCTTGAAACATGTTGGTATTACAGACTCAGTCAGGGACATGTTGAAAATGTCAGTGAAGACACTTGCCAGTTGGTCAGCGCATGCTTGGAGTACACGTCCTGGTAATCCGTCTGGCCCTGCGGCCTTGTGAATGTTGACCTGCTTAAAAGTCTTACTCACATCGTCTACGGAGAGCGTGATCACATAGTCATCCGGAACAGCTGATGTTCTCATGCATGCTTTTTTTAATGTATTAAAAATAAAAAACAGATATCATATTTACATAAGTATTCAGACCCTTTACTCAGTACTTTGTTGAATCACCTTTGGCAGCAATTACAGCCTCGAGTCTTCTTGGGTATGACGCTACAAGCTTGGCACACCTGTATATTGGTTTCTCCCATTCTTCTCTGCAGATCCTCTCAAGCTCTGTCAGGTTGGATCACTCTACTCTGGAACACTCTCTGTACATGTACGGAGTATTGCCAAAAACCTCCAGCAGCTTCCAACAGGCTCTGACCTGTCTAATGAGCCAAACTGATCAATGAATCCCACAGTACCGAAGCGCTCTCGCTCGCGCTCTCTTTCGTGCGCGTTCTGTCGCTCTCTCTCCCTCCCTCGCTCTCTCCCTCCCTCGCTCTCTCCCTCCCTCGCTCTCTCTCCCTCTGTCACTCCCTCTCCCTCTGTCACTCCCTCTCCCTATCACTCCCTCTCCCTCTGTCACTCCCTCTCCCTCTGTCACTCCCTCTCCCTATCACTCCCTCCCTCTGTCAATCCCTCCCTCTGTCACTCCCTCTGTCACTCCCTCCCTCCCTATGTCACTCCCTCTCCCTATCACTCCCTCCCTCTGTCACTCCCTCTGTCACTCCCTCCCTCTGTCAATCCCTCCCTCTGTCACTCCCTCTGTCACTCCCTCCCTCCGTCACTCCCTCCCTCTGTCACTCCCTCCCTCTGTCACTCCCTCTCCCTCTATCACTCCCTCTCCCTATCACTCCCTCCCTCTGTCACTCCCTCCCTCTGTCACTCCCTCCCTCCGTCAATCCCTCCCTCTGTCACTCCCTCCCTCTGTCACTCCCTCCCTCCGTCAATCCCTCCCTCTGTCACTCCCTCCCTCTGTCACTCCCTCCCTCCGTCAATCCCTCCCTCTGTCACTCCCTCCCTCTGTCACTCCCTCCCTCCGTCAATCCCTCCCTCTGTCACTCCCTCCCTCTGTCACTCCCTCCCTCCGTCAATCCCTCCCTCTGTCACTCCCTCCCTCTGTCACTCCCTCCCTCTGTCACTCCCTCCCTCTGTCACTCCCTCCCTCCGTCAATCCCTCCCTCTGTCACTCCCTCGCTCTCTCTCTCCCCCTCTCTCCCTCCCCCTCCCTCCCTCTCCCTCCCCCTCTCTCCCTCTCCCTCCCCCTCCCTCTCTCTCCCTCCCCCTCCCCCTCCCTCTCTCTCTCTCTCTCCCCCTCCCCCTCCCTCTCTCTCTCTCCCTCCCCCTCCCTCCCTCATTCTCTCTTCCTGTCTCTCTCTCTCTCTGTCCCACACATGCTATTCAATCAGTCCATCCAAACTGCTCGCATGCGTAAAATGAACGTCTGCGTAACCAGGTGCTTGACGTGCTGCAAGTCCCGCCTCTCCCATCTCCTCATTGGTTTTTAGGAGTATACTAACCCACGTGATTGAAAGATGAACGAGGTCCACACTCCAGTCCATAATAATAGTGATGGAAACTCCTATCAGACTGAAAACCATCTAAAGCAGGGGCATCAAACTCATTCCACTGAGGGCCCAGTGTCTGAAGGTTATTGGTTTTTCCTTTCAGTGAAGCCCTAGACAACCAGGTGGGGGAGGTTCTTTACTAATTAGTGACCTTAATTCATCAATCAAGTATAAGGGTGGAGTGAAAACCCACAGACACTCAGACCTCTGTGGAATGAGTCAACCCACAGACACTCAGCCCTCTGTGGAATGAGTTTGACATGTGATCTAAAGGTTGAGGACTGAATCCCCAAGACCTAACTGTGGGGGGGTGGGGGTGTGTTCCAGGTGTCTGTATGGCTGGCAGGGGCAGTACTGTGATCACTGTATTCCTCACCCTGGCTGTATCCATGGGACCTGTGTTGAACCATGGCAGTGTCTGTGTGATACCAACTGGGGAGGACATCTCTGTGACAAAGGTAGGGGTACACCTTATTACTATCCTTCAGTAATCCCGAGTGGCGCAGTGGTCTAAGGCACTGCATCGCAGTGCTAGCTGTGCCACTAGAGATCCTGGTTCGAATCCAGGCTCTGTCGTAGCCGGCCGCGACCGGGAGACCCATGGTGCGGCGCACAATTGGTCCAGCGTCGTCTAGGGTAGGGGATGAAGAAAAAAATAAATAAAAAAAATGAAATTTAAAAATATGTATTCACTAACTGTAAGTCGCTCTGGATAAGAGCGTCTGCTAAATGACTAAAATGTAAATGTAATCATCCTGTCTCTTCATACACCTCCCTTCTCAGACATAGTGATATGATTGTCTGTCTGTTTTCTTTGTCAAATGTTATTCTACTGAGTGGCACTTTTCTCTCTACAGTACAGTTGGAATGAAACTATTCTCTTAAATACTTCACGTGTCACCATTACTCAGAGTACCACCATTACTCAGAGTACCACCATTACTCAGAGTACCACCATTACTCAGAGTACCACCATTACTCAGAGTACCACCATTACTCAGAGTACCACCATTACTCAGAGTACCACCATTACTCAGAGTACCACCAGTACTCAGAGTACCACCAGTACTCAGAGTACCACCATTACTCAGAGTACCACCATTACTCAGAGTACCACCATTACTCAGAGTACCACCATTACTCAGAGTACCACCATTACTCAGAGTACCACCATTACTCAGAGTACCACCATGGTTGCAACTGAAAATAAGTCTGCTACTATTTCCACCAGTGTTACAGCTGTAGTCCTTCTCTTTTCCTCTTTCTCAGATCTGAACTTCTGTGGGACCAAACAGCCCTGTCTGAATGGAGGAACCTGCAGCAACACGGGACCTGACAAATACCAGTGCTCCTGTGCTGAGGGCTACTCTGGGGTCAGCTGTGAGAGGGGTAGGTAGTGAGGGGTAGGGAGTGACTGTGAGAGGGGTAGGGAGTGACTGTGACAGGGGTAGGTAGTTACTGTGAGAGGGGTAGGGAGGGGTAGGGAGTGACTGTGAGAGGGGTAGGGAGTGACTGTGAGAGGGGTAGGTAGTTACTGTGAGAGGGGTAGGGAGTGAGGGGTAGGGAGTGACTGTGAGAGGGGTAGGTAGTTACTGTGAGAGGGGTAGGGAGTGAGGGGTAGGGAGTGACTGTGAGAGGGGTAGGGAGTGACTGTGAGAGGGGTAGGTAGTTAGTTACTGTGAGAGGGGTAGGGAGTGACTGTGAGAGGGGTAGGGAGTGACTGTGAGAGGGGTAGGGAGTGACTGTGAGAGGGGTAGGTAGTTAGTTACTGTGAGAGGGGTAGGGAGTGACTGTGAGAGGGGTAGGGAGTGACTGTGAGAGGGGTAGGGAGTGACTGTGAGAGGGGTAGGGAGTGACTGTGAGAGGGGTAGGGAGTGACTGTGAGAGGGGTAGGGAGTGACTGTGAGAGGGGTAGGGAGTGACTGTGAGAGGGGTAGGGAGTGACTGTGAGAGGGGTAGGGAGTGACTGTGAGAGGGTTTCTAGTTATTGGTCATTTCCTTCTAACACAGTACATGGTCTAGTGACTGTCAGTAAGACAGCAAGCAGTAGGTAGGTGAGGTAGTCAACTGGAGGTGTTGATGGGAATTTAATCTGTCTTCCCCCTGGGTGAGATCAGGAATATCCCATGTTTGTGATCAGCAGTGGTGTGGTTTGGTTGGTTGGGGGGGTTCAGTGAGCGCTACTTTCAGAACTACTGGCTAGAAAGTATACAGAAGTACCAGAGAATCTCTACTAAGATATATGGAATTGTTTTAAGAAGGTCATACGAAGGATCATTTGGATTTAGAATTTTGAGACCCCTTGAAGTATCAAAAAAATATACAGTATATGAAAATAATTTGATACTTTTTTTTTTATTTGCCGTTACTGCGATTAGCCCATACAAACGCATTGAATAACATATTCACTACATGGAACAACCGATAGTCCCCCCCGCCCAAAAAAAATAATCAAAAGGAAGTTTGTTCTGAAGTGTCTGTCCTATATCTGAGAGAGATAAGAACGATCAGGATGTATTTATATGTATAAGAACGATCAGGATTTATTTATATGTATTTAACCCCTTATTTTTGTCACTAAACAGTCTCCATATATATTTCCCTTAATTTTAACAGCCTTAACTGTTCGGACGCTACAGACAGAAGTTGGCAGATCGAGTCCCAAGACGCTTCTTTAGCTCTGTCACCTTCGACTTCAGACGAGTCTGACAAACACAGCTTTAGCTGTCACCTTCCACTGCAGATGCGGAAGTGTTTCATAGGCAGATGCGGTGGATTGAAATGCACCAATGCAAGAAAACAGCTAGCTTAAACTGACGGATTTGTATGGGGATTTTTTTATTATTATGTTATAAATAAAATACAAATATAAATAAATGTTAAAACAAGGGGCCCTTTGGGGTTTTAGGCTGGATATAAAATCAATGTGATTGGATTCAGGGTGCGTATTGATTGAGTTAGTGGATTCAGGGGGCGTATTGATTGAGTGAGGGGATTCAGGGGGCGTATTGATTGAGTGAGGGGATTCAGGGGGCGTATTGAGTGAGGGGATTCAGGGGGCGTATTGATTGAGTGAGGGGATTCAGGGGGCGTATTGATTGAGTGAGGGGATTCAGGGGGCGTATTGATTGAGTGAGGGGATTCAGGGGGCGTATTGAGTGAGGGGATTCAGGGGGCGTATTGATTGAGTGAGGGGATTCAGGGGGCGTATTGATTGAGTGAGGGGATTCAGGGGGCATATTGATTGAGTGAGGGGATTCAGGGGGCGTATTGATTGAGTGAGGGGATTCAGGGGGCGTATTGAGTGAGGGGATTCAGGGGGCGTATTGATCGAGTGAGGGGATTCAGGGGGCGTATTGATTGAGTTAGTGGATTCAGGGGGCGTATTGATTGAGTGAGGGGATTCAGGGGGCGTATTGAGTGAGGGGATTCAGGGGGCGTATTGAGTGAGGGGATTCAGGGGGCGTATTGATTGAGTTAGTGGATTCAGGGGGCGTATTGATTGAGTTAGTGGATTCAGGGGGCGTATTGAGTGAGGGGATTCAGGGGGCGTATTGAGTGAGGGGATTCAGGGGGCGTATTGATTGAGTTAGTGGATTCAGGGGGCGTATTGAGTGAGGGGATTCAGGGGGCGTATTGATTGAGTTAGTGGATTCAGGGGGCGTATTGATTGAGTTAGTGGATTCAGGGGGCGTATTGAGTGAGGGGATTCAGGGGGCGTATTGATCGAGTGAGGGGATTCAGGGGGCGTATTGATTGAGTTAGTGGATTCAGGGGGCGTATTGATTGAGTGAGGGGATTCAGGGGGCGTATTGAGTGAGGGGATTCAGGGGGCGTATTGAGTGAGGGGATTCAGGGGGCGTATTGATTGAGTTAGTGGATTCAGGGGGCGTATTGATTGAGTGAGGGGATTCAGGGGGCGTATTGAGTGAGGGGATTCAGGGGGCGTATTGATCGAGTGAGGGGATTCAGGGGGCGTATTGATTGAGTTAGTGGATTCAGGGGGCGTATTGATTGAGTGAGGGGATTCAGGGGGCGTATTGAGTGAGGGGATTCAGGGGGCGTATTGAGTGAGGGGATTCAGGGGGCGTATTGATTGAGTTAGTGGATTCAGGGGGCGTATTGATTGAGTTAGTGGATTCAGGGGGCGTATTGAGTGAGGGGATTCAGGGGGCGTATTGAGTGAGGGGATTCAGGGGGCGTATTGATTGAGTTAGTGGATTCAGGGGGCGTATTGAGTGAGGGGATTCAGGGGGCGTATTGATTGAGTTAGTGGATTCAGGGGGCGTATTGATTGAGTTAGTGGATTCAGGGGGCGTATTGAGTGAGTGGATTCAGGGGGCGTATTGATTGAGTGAGGGGATTTACAGATTTATTGATTGAGTGAGGGGATTCAAGCGGTGTATTGATTGAGTGGATTCGGGGGGTGTACTGATTGATTTGATTGGGTGAGTGGATTAAGGGGGTGTATTGATTGATTGATTGGGTGAGTGGATTCAGGGGGTGTATTGATTGATTGATTGGGTGAGTGGATTCAGGGGGTGTAGGGGGTGTACTGATTGGCTGAGTGGATTTGTATTTATTATGGATTCCCATTAGCTGCTGCCAAGGCATCAGCTACTCTTCCTGGGTCCGGCAAAATTAAGGCTGTTATACAATTGTAAAAAATATTACAATGCATTCATTACAGAATCAGTACTAACTTATTCCTTGCCACCCATTCTGAAACTAACTGCAGCTCTTTGTTAAGTGTTGCAGTCATTTCAGTCGCTGTAGTAGTTGACGTGTATAGTGTTGAGTCATCCACATACATAGACACACTGGCTTTACTCAAAGCCAAAGTAATGGGCCTAGACAGCTGCCTTCCTGATTCTACCTGGATTATGTTGGAGAGGCTTCCATTAAAGAACACTCTCTGTGTTCTGTTAGACAAGTACAGTTGAAGTCGGAAGTTTACATACACTTAGGTTGGAGTCATTAAAACTGTTTTTTCAACCACTCAACAAATGTCTTGTTAACAAACTATAGTTTTGGCAAGTCGGTTAGGACATCTATTTTGTGCATGACACAAGTCATTTTTCCAACAATTGTTTACAGACAGATTACTTCACTTATAATTCACTGTATCACAATTCCAGTGGGTCTGAAGTTTACAGACACTAAGTTGACTGTGCCTTTTAAACAGTTTGGAAAATTCAATTTTTTTTAGAAGCTACTGATAGGCTATTTGACATCATTTGAGTCAATTGGAGGTGTACCTGTGGATGTACTTTTTGGAGAAATGTCCTCTGGTCTGATGAAACAAAAATATAACTGTTTGGCCATAATGACCATTGTTATGTTTATCCTCAATAATTTTCCATCCATGTTTTCAGACCCCGGTGGCTTGTCATTGTTGATAGACAACAATACTTTTTTCACCTCTTCCACACTCACTTTACAGAATTCAAAATTATAATTCTTGTCTTTAATAATTTGGTCAGATATACTTGGATGTTTAGTGTCAGTGTTTGTTGCTGGCATGTCATGCCTAAGTTTGCTAATCTTGCCAATGGAAAAAATCATTAAGTACAGTGGGGGAAAAAAGTATTTAGTCAGCCACCAATTGTGCAAGTTCTCCCACTTAAAAAGATGAGAGAGGCCTGTAATTTTCATCATAGGTACACGTCAACTATGACAGACAAATTGAGGGAAAAAAATCCAGAAAATCACATTGTAGGATTTTTAATGAATTTATTTGCAAATTGTGGTGGAAAATAAGTATTTGGTCACCTACAAACAAGCAGGATTTCTGGCTCTCACAGACCTGTAACTTCTTCTTTAAGAGGCTCCTCTGTCCTCCACTCGTTACCTGTATTAATGGCACCTGTTTGAACTTGTTATCAGTATAAAAGACACCTGTCCACAACCTCAAACAGTCACACTCCAAACTCCACTATGGCCAAGACCAAAGAGCTGTCAAAGGACACCAGAAACAAAATTGTATACCTGCACCAGTCTGGGAAGACTGAATCTGCAATAGGTAAGCAGCTTGGTTTGAAGAAATCAACTGTGGGAGCAATTATTAGGAAATGGAAGACATACAAGACCACTGATAATCTCCCTCGATCTGGGGCTCCACGCAAGATCTCACCCCGTGGGGTCAAAATGATCACAAGAACGGTGAGCAAAAATCCCAGAACCACACGGGGGGACCTAGCGAATGACCTGCAGAGAGCTGGGACCAAAGTAACAAAGCCTACCATCAGTAACACACTACGCCGCCAGGGACTCAAATCCTGCAGTGCCAGACGTGTCCCCCTGCTTAAGCCACTACATGTCCAGGCCCGTCTGAAGTTTGCTAGAGTGCATTTGGATGATCCAGAAGAGGATTGGGAGAATGTCATATGGTCAGATGAAACCAAAATAGAACTCTTTGGTAAAAACTCAACTCGTCGTGTTTGGAGGACAAAGAATGCTGAGTTGCATCCAAAGAACACCATACCTACTGTGAAGCATGGGGGTGGAAACATCATGCTTTGGGGCTGTTTTTCTGCAAAGGGACCAGGACGACTGATCCGTGTAAAGGAAAGAATGAATGGGGCCATGTATCGTGAGATTTTGAGTGAAAACCTCCTTCCATCAGCAAGGGCATTGAAGATGAAACATGGTGGGTCTTTCAGCATGACAATGATCCCAAACACACCGCCCGGGCAACGAAGGAGTGGCTTCGTAAGAAGCATTTCAAGGTCCTGGAGTGGCCTAGCCAGTCTCCAGATCTCCAGATCTCCAAATCTTTGGAGGGAGTTGAAAGTCCGTGTTGCCCAGCGACAGCCCCAAAACATCACTGCTCTAGAGGAGATTTGAGGAATGGGCCAAAATACCAGCAACAGTGTGTGAAAACCTTGTGAAGACTTACAGAAAACATTTGACCTGTGTCATTGCCAACAAAGGGTATATAACAAAGTATTGAGAAACTTTTGTTATTGACCAAATACTTATTTTCCACCATAGTTTGCAAATAAATTCATAAAGAATCCAACTGTGATTTTCTGGATTTTTTTTTCTCATTGTGTCTGTCATAGTTGACGTGTACCTATGATGAAAATTACAGGCCTCTCTCATCTTTTTAAGTGGGAGAACTTGCACAATTGGTGGATGACTAAATACTTTTTTCCCCCACTGTAGTTGGCAATATGATTCAGTTTTGTAATGAAAGAGCCATCCGATTCAATGAATGATGGAGCTGAGTTTGCCTTTTTTCCCAACATTTCATTGAAGGTGCTCCAATGCTTTTAACTATCATTCTTTATGTCATTTATCTTTGTTTCATAGTGTAGTTTCTTCTTCTTTTTATTCAGTTTAGTCACATGATTTCTCAATTTGCAAAACGTTTGCCAATCGGTTGTGCAGCCAGACTTATTTGCCATTCCTTTTGCCTCATCCCTCTCAACCATACAATTTTTACATTCCTCATCAATCCACTGGGATTTAACCGTTTTTACAGTCATGTTCTTAATGGGTGCTTATTAGTAACTGGAATAAGCAATTTCATAAATGTGTCAAGTGCAACATCTGTTTGCTCCTCATTACATACCACGGACCAAGAAATATTATTTACATCAACAACATAGGAATCACTACAAAACGTATTGTATGACCTCTTATACACAATATTAGCTCTCTCCTCCCATTTCTCTCAGCTACCATCGGCCAATCAGTCTCTCCCAGCGTGTGCGTATGTAACCCTGTGTGTCCCCACCCCACAGCGGAGCATGCATGTCTGTCCAACCCCTGTTCTAATGGAGGGAGCTGTGTTGAGACCAGTCAGGGTTATGACTGTGTGTGTGGAGCGGGTTGGGGCGGACTCTCCTGTAGCATCAGTAAGTCTACACACACACACGCACACACACACACACACACACACACACACACACACACACACACACACACACACACACACACACATTCATTAATGTATCTTTACTGTCTCCTAGATGTTGATGAGTGCTCTCCTAACCCCTGTAACCATGGCGGGACCTGCCAGGATCTGGTTAATGCTTATAAGTGTCACTGTCCACCTCAGTGGACCGGCAAGACCTGTCGCATAGGTGAGATACACACATTCTCTCTCTCTCTCTCTCTCTCTCTCTCTCTCTCTCTCTCTCTCTCTCTCTCTCTCTCTCTCTCTCTCTCTCTCTACACTCTTTCTCTACTCTCTCTCTCTCTACACTCTCTCTACACTCTCTCTCTCCACTCTCTCTCTACTCTCTCTCTCTCTCTCTCTCCACTCTCTCTCTCTCTGTCTCTCTCTACACTCTCTCTCTCTCTCTCTCTCTCTCTCTCTGTCTCTCTCTCTACACTCTCTCTCTCTCTGTCTCTCTCTCTCTCTCTCTCTACACTCTCTCTCTGTCTCTCTCTCTCTGTCTCTCTCTCTCTCTGTCTCTCTCTCTCTACACACTCTCTCTGTCTGTCTCTCTCTCTCTCTCTACACTCTCTCTCTCTCTCTCTCTCTCTCTCTCTCTCTCTCTCTCTCTCTCTCTCTCTCTCTCTCTACACTCTCTCTCTCTCTACTCTCTCTCTCTCTCTGTCTCTCTCTCTCTCTCTCTCTACTCTCTCTCTCTCTCTCTCTCTCTCTACTCTCTCTCTCTCTCTCTCTCTACTCTCTCTCTCTCTCTACACTCTCTCTCTCTCTCTACACTCTCTCTCTCTCTCTCTCTCTCTCTACACTCTCTCTCAATTCAATTCAATTCAATTTGCTTTATTGGCATGACGTAACAATGTACATATTGCCAAAGCTTACTTTGGATATTTACATTATTAACATAATTAAAATAATAATAATCAATATTGTCAACGGGACAACATTAACAACAATAACCATGGGTCAAAATAACCATTGAACAATATCAATATAGAGGACATGTGCAGGTTGGTTGGTCTGTCAGACACTGTCCCTCATCTTATGGCAGGCAGCAATGTAGTGCTCTGCCAACCCACAGCTCTCTGTGTCCTCCCCCAACAGGACGGGTTGCCTATTCTCATCAGAGAGGTCTTTGATACCTTGAAAAACGGTTTCAAATTTTGGGAAATGACACTCTCTAATTGTTTTATATTTTTGACATTTTGTCAGGAAATGCAGCTCTGTCTCAGGTTCTGCTGTGGTGCAGTGGTTGCACAGCCTTTCCTCTACAGGGAGCCAGGTTTTCCTGTGTCTACCCTTCTCAATGGCAAGGCTGTGCTCACTGAGCCTGTACTTTGTCAAGGTTTTTCTAAGGTTTTGATCAGTAACCATGGTCAAATAGTTTGCCATGGTGTACTGTCAATTTAGGGCCAGATAGCACTGCATTTAACTTTGTGCTTGTGTTTCCCAATAAGCAATGTAGTTTTCTTTTGACTGTGTTGTAATTTGGTTTATTCTGATTGATTGGATGTTCTGGTCCTGAGGCTTCAGTGTGTTAGTAGAACAGGTTTGTGAACTCAGCGCCAGGACCAGCTGGATGAGGGGACTCTTTTCTTTGCTCAGCTCTTGGCATTGCAGGGCTTGGTAATGATATGAGAGGGGGTCACTGTATTTTAGATGTTTCCAAAACTTAATTGCTATTTTTTGAGTTTTTATTATTAGTGGATATTGGCCTAATTCTGCCCTGCATGCATTGTTTGTAGTTTTCCTCTGGACATGTAGGAGAATCTTACAGAACTCTGCATGCAGGGTTTCAATGGGGTGTTTGTCCCATTTAGTCAAATCTTGTTTTCCAAGTGGACCCCACACCTCGCTGCCATAAAGTGCAATTGGTTCAATTACACATTCAATTTGTTTTAGCCAAATTTTAATAGGTATTTCAATTTGAATTTGTCTTTTAATGGCGTAGAATGCCCTGCGTGCGTGCTTTCTCTCTCAGTTCATTCACTGCATCATTAAGGTGTCCAGTTGAGCTTATTTTTAAACCTAAGTAATTGTAGTGTGTGCAGTACTCTATATATTTTGTTCCAATTGAGAACTTTGGTCTAATTCCCTGAGATCTGGATATTCTCTGGAAAATCATTATTTGAGTCTTTTTGGGGATTACTGCCAGGGCCCAGGTCTGTCAGTACTGCTCTAGCAGGTCCAGGCTCTGCTGTAGGCCATGTGCTGTGGGTTTACTGCCAGGGCCCAGGTCTGTCAGTACTGCTCTAGCAGGTCCAGGCTCTGCTGTAGGCCATGTGCTGTGGGTTTACTGCCAGGGCCCAGGTCAGGCAGTACTGCTCTAGCAGGTCCAGGCTCGGCTGTAGGCCATGTGCTGTGGGTTTACTGCCAGGGCCCAGGTCTGTCAGTACTGCTCTAGCAGGTCCAGGCTCTGCTGTAGGCCATGTGCTGTGGGTTTACTGCCAGGGCCCAGGTCTGACAGTACTGCTCTAGCAGGTCCAGGCTCTGCTGTAGGCCATGTGCTGTGGGTTTACTGCCAGGGCCCAGGTCTGACAGTACTGCTCTAGCAGGTCCAGGCTCTGCTGTAGGCCATGTGCTGTGGGTTTAGTGCCAGGGCCCAGGTCTGACAGTACTGCTCTAGCAGGTCCAGGCTCTGCTGTAGGCCATGTGCTGTGGGTTTACTGCCAGGGCCCAGGTCTGACAGTACTGCTCTAGCAGGTCCAGGCTCTGCTGTAGGCCATGTGCTGTGGGTTTAGTGCCAGGGCCCAGGTCTGACAGTACTGCTCTAGCAGGTCCAGGCTCTGCTGTAGGCCATGTGCTGTGGGTTTACTGCCAGGGCCCAGGTCTGTCAGTACTGCTCTAGCAGGTCCAGGCTCGGCTGTAGGCCATGTGCTGTGGGTTTACTGCCAGGGCCCAGGTCTGTCAGTACTGCTCTAGCAGGTCCAGGCTCTGCTGTAGGCCATGTGCTGTGGGTGACAGCAGGCACAGGTCATCTGCCAAGAGCAGGCATTTAACCTCTGAATTGTGGAGACTAACACCAGGAGCTGAGTATTTTTCTAGAATAGTGGCCAATTCGTTGTTGTAAATATTGAAGAGTGCAGGGCTCAGATTGCAACCCTGGCGAAGGCCCCGCCCCTGGTTAAAGAATGATGTTATTTTCTTGCCAATTTTGATGCTGCACGTATTGCCAGTATACATTGATTTAGTTATGTCATATGTTTTCACCCCCTACACCACTTTCAATAACTTTGTAGAACAGTCCTGTATGCCAAATAGAATCAAATGCTTTTTGGAAGTCGATAAAGCAAGAGGACATTTTGGTATTATTTTGGTGGACATGTTTATCTATCAAGGTGTGTAGGGTGTAAATATGATCGGTCGTGCGATGTTTTGGTATAAATCCAATCTGGCTTTTACTCAAGACATTGAAGCTTATTAAGGAAGTTTAGAACTCTAACATGTATAATACTACAGAAAACCTTCCCAGGTTACTGTTCACACAAATGCCTCTGGAATTGTTAGGGTCAAATTATGAGTCCTTGATTCCAGATGTCAGGGAAATAACCTACACTCAGGATCAAATTAAACCGTTTTAATTTAGCCAATTTACATTTTACACTAGTTAATTTGAGCATATCATTTAGGATGCAATCAGGTCTGCATGCTTTTTTAAATTTGAGGGCCTAAAGTTGTCCAGTGGATTTCGATTGTCCTTTATAGCTCTTTCTAATCCATTCAGCGCCTCATGAATTTGGCATTGTTCTGCGTTTGTGTCAATTTGAACGGTGTTGTAGAGTGCTTTAAAATTGGTTGTCCATATGTCACCATTTTGTATCACTAATTCCTATATTTATTTATTTGTTTTCAATTTTGCCAGAAGTTGTTTGTGTTTATGGATTCCTCAATTAGTGTCAGTTGCTTGCTGTTGTACTGTGCTTTGGTTCTGAGTCTACGTTTATAGAGTTTTAAAGACTCACAGTAATGAAGGCGTAATTCACCATTATTTGGGTCTCTGTGCTTTTGGTTTGATAGTGTTCTAAGTTTTTTTCCTTATAATTTTACAATCTGCATCAAACCAGTTGATGATGTCATCTGTGGTCTTTTTTAAATTTATTTTTTTATAAACTTCAGTTCTTTTGCCATTTGCCTGAATATATAGTAGATGTTTTTTACTGCTAGATTGATCCCTTCTTTACTGTGAGTGGATAAGTTATCTTACATTTACATTTGAGTCATTTAGCAGACGCTCTTATCCAGAGCGACTTACAGGAGCAATTAGGGTTAAGTGCCTTGCTCAAGGGCACATCGACAGATTGTTCACCTAGTCGGCTCGGGGATTCAAACCAACAACCTTTCGGTTACTGGCCCAACACTCTTAACCGCTAAGCTACCTGCTGAAACACCTGGCTACCCATCCACATTGCTCCGGCCAACTGACGTTTCTTCTCCACGATGAGTCTGGATTTGCCTCCCTCCTCGACGATTTCTAGAATCCGAACACAATCTGACCGATCTGATTGATCCCAGAAACCAATGGGACCAACTTTGATTCTCTGAATGGTTAGATTTTGTTATAGACGATCCAATCACTGATGAATTTGTTTTTGAAGTCACACAAACAACTTCCAGGATGGCAGTTTCAGTCTGAATGTATGTAGCGATTTGATAGAGCAGAGGAATTCAATTCAGGGTGAGTGGTCAGGCAAGTGATCTCCCAGATAGACACACAGCTCAGTCTATGAGTGGACCAGTTTGATGCCCTGTCCCGTGTCCAGTATATTGGGAGGGAACCAGCCCAGTTTGAATCGCCTGAAGCACCTCAGACACACTCCACACAGCCAGAGGAGGTTGAGCCCACAGCACCAGTTGGAGGTGGTGCACCAGAGGATAGGTAGCCTGGGGGAAGTGGGTCTTCCAGAGGATAGGTAGCCTGGGGGAAGTGGGTCTTCCAGAGGATAGGTAGCCTGGGGGAAGTGGGTCTTCCAGAGGATAGGTAGCCTGGGGGAAGTGGGTCTTCCAGAGGATAGGTAGCCTGGGGGAAGTGGGTCTTCCAGAGGATAGGTAGCCCGGGGGAAGTGGGTCTTCCAGAGGATAGGTAGCCCGGGGGAAGTGGGTCTTCCAGAGGATAGGTAGCCCGGGGGAAGTGGGTCTTCCAGAGGATAGGTAGCCCGGGGGAAGTGGGTCTTCCAGAGGATAGGTAGCCCGGGGGAAGTGGGTCTTCCAGAGGATAGGTAGCCCGGGGAAAGTGGGTCTTCCAGAGGATAGGTAGCCCGGGGGAAGTGGGTCTTCCAGAGGATAGGTAGCCCGGGGGAAGTGGGTCTTCCAGAGGATAGGTAGCCCGGGGGAAGTGGGTCTTCCAGAGGATAGGTAGCCCGGGGGAAGTGGGTCTTCCAGAGGATAGGTAGCCCGGGGGAAGTGGGTCTTCCAGAGGATAGGTAGCCCGGGGGAAGTGGGTCTTCCAGAGGATAGGTAGCCCAGGGGAAGTGGGTCTTCCAGAGGATAGGTAGCCCGGGGGAAGTGGGTCTTCCAGAGGATAGGTAGCCCGGGGGAAGTGGGTCTTCCAGAGGATAGGTAGCCCGGGGGAAGTGGGTCTTCCAGAGGATAGGTAGCCTGGGGGAAGTGGGTCTTCCAGGCCACGTCGCTCCCTGTGGGAAGATGGAGCGTGTAGTCGCTCCAGTGTTTCGACACACCGTAGGCCGCCACCACCATCCTGTCCTTCTCCAACCACTGGGTGGCGCTGTCCGGGTTGCAGTTGAACTCCACCCACTCCGAGGTGAAGTCCCCGAGGCGGGGGGCGTCCACACCTTCGTTGTGACCGGCGGGGGCGAGCTCGGCCCCTTACACGGCCACGTAGACTCCCTCCATCCTGCGGACCCCCTTTACCCAGAAGCCGCTGTTCTTCTCCTTCCACCACTCCAGCAGCTGCTCCAGACGCAGAGAGCCTCCTCCTGCCAGTGGCCAGGTCCCGGTGCGCTGCGTATGCCCGCTGTAGAACACCACGTATGTATCATGGCGGGGCCCGTTAGCCGTGCGCAGCTCCAGGAAGGCCTTGAGCTTGGCCTGCAGGGCCTCCAAGGTCACCAAACGTCTCCATCATGTGGTGGGAGAAGAGGCGCTGCACGCTGTTCAACCTCAACAACCTGGCCGTCTGGGCTGCTGTAGCTGGTAGGGACGACCACAGCGTAGCCTATACACGTGCCCCCCAGGCAGCTGCCCAGCTTATGGAAGAGCCCGTGGGCCAGAGACTCCAGAGGGAGGACCACCCTTATCTAAGAGTGTTTGGATATTTTGGTTACTGGTTGCTTTCTGGTATTCTTCTGTGCTGTTTTGAGCCCATCTGTATGAATTTCTGATGTTGTACAGCTTACTGGGCTGTGAACGTGTGGTTGTTTCCATGTCTGTTCTTTTGAGGAACAAGGTAATTTGGCTGTGATCAGACAGAGGTGTTAGTGGCTTGATGGTGAATGAGCTGAGAGAGAAAGGGTCAGTCTGTAATCATATAGTCTACTGTGCTGTGGCCAAGAGGTGCGCAATAGGTGAATCTCCCCAAAGAGTCCGCCGTAACCTACCATTGACAAAGTACAAACCCAGACTTCGACAGAGCTGCAACAGATCCCTTCCGTTTTTGTTGATGGTGCTCTCTCTCTCTCTCTCTCTCTCTCTCTCTCTGTCTCTCTCTCTCTCTCTCTCTCTCTCTCTCTCTCTCTCTCTCTCTCTCTCTCTCTCTCTCTCTCTCTCTCTCTGTCTCTCTCTCTCTCTCTCTCTCTCTCTCTCTGTCTCTCTGTCTCTCTCTCTCTCTCTCTCTCTCTCTCTCTCTCTCTCTCTCTGTCTCTCTCTCTCTCTCTGTCTCTCTCTCTCTCTCTCTCTCTCTCTCTCTCTGTCTCTCTGTCTCTCTCTCTCTCTCTCTCTCTCTCTCTCTCTCTCTACACACTCAATTCAATTTCAATTCAATTTAAGGGCTTTATTGGCATGGGAAACGTGTGTTAACATTGCATACAATAAATATTAACAGTAAACATTACACTCAGAAGTTCCAAAAGAATAAAGACATTTCAAATGTCATATTGTGTCTATATACAGTGTTGTAACAATGTGCAAATAGTTAAAGTACAAATGGGAAAATAAATCAACATAAATATGGGTTGTATTTATTTCTCTCTCTCTCTCTCTCGTTCTCTCTACACTCCTCTTCAACCTCGTTTTGTCTTGTTTTCTCAGATGGATTTCTCTATTGCCTTCATTCACTGTGTCTTTCACTATAACATAGTACTTAATGAACATCGAGTGTAGGAAGTGGACTCATAAGTATAATCATTATTTTTGCCTGTCTTCACTCTAACCATGCCGTGTTATTTACCCGCCTCCTCTCCAGATGCCAACGAATGCGACAGCAAGCCCTGTGTCAACGCCAACTCCTGCCGCAACCTGATTGGTGGATACTTCTGCGAGTGTGTCGCTGGTTGGACGGGGCTGAACTGTGACATCAGTGAGTAGAACTAAGACTGTTCTGAACACCTGTCTTCTCTGTGTCTGTCAGGACAGTGTAATGCTTAACTGCAGAATAGTGTAAATGATCCTACACTATGTGTCCCAAATAGCACCCTTTTCCATTTTTTTGTGCACTACTTTTGACCATAATGGGTAATGCACTATATAAGGAATAGAGTGAACATTTATTTTGGGGGGTACTTATTTTTTAGAGGGTGAACAGATTCATTACTACATTATCACAGACAAACTTGATTATCATGTTTAATACATGCTAGTAGATAACTTGTCTTACACATGATACATTATCTTTTGTTTTGTAGATCTCAACGACTGCAAAGACCAGTGCCAGCACGGAGGAACCTGCAGGGTATGTTGTCTCTCTCTCTCTCTCTCTCTCTCTCTCTCTACATCTCTCTCTCTCTCTCTCTACATCTCTCTCTATATATATATCTCTCTCTCTCTACATCTCTCTCTCTCTCTCTCTACATCTCTCTCTCTCTCTACATCTCTCTCTCTCTCTACAATTCATTTTTCAGTTTCAATTTAAGGGCTTTATTGGCATGGGAAACGTGTGTTAACATTGCCAAAGTAAGTGAAACAGATAATAAACAAAAGTGAAATAAACAATAAATATTAACAGTAAACATTACACTCACAAAAGTTCCAAAAGAATAAAGACATTTCAAATGTCATATTATGTCTATATACAGTGTTGTAACAATGTGCAAATAGTTAAAGTACAAATGGGAAAATAAATAAACATAAATATGGGTTGTATTTACAATGGTGTTTGTTCTTCACTGGTTTCCCTTTTCTTGTGGCAACAGGTCACAAATTTCGCAGCTGTGATGGCACACTGTGGTATTTCACCCAGTAGATAAGGGAGTTTATCAAAATTGGGTTTGTTTTCAAATTCTTTGTGGATCGCTGTAATCTGAGGGAAATATGTGTCTCTAATATGGTCATACATTTGGCAGGAGGTTAGGAAGTGCAGCTCAGTTTCCACCTCATTTTGTGGGCAGTGGGCACATAGCCTGTCTTCTCTTGAGAGCCAGGTCTGCCTACGGCAGCCTTTCTCAATAGCAAGGCTATGCTCACTGAGTCTGTACATAGTCAAAGCTTTCCTTAATTTTTTGTCAGTCACAGTGGTCAGGTATTCTGCCATTTGTACTCTCTGTTTAGGGCCAAGTAGCATTCTAGTTTGCTCAGTTTTTTTGTAAATTCTTTCCAATGTGTCAAGTAATTGTCTTTTTGTTTTGATGATTCGGTTGGGTCTAATTGTGTTGCTGTCCTGGGGCTCTGTGGGGTCTATTTGTGTTTGTGAACAGAGCCCCAGGACCAGCTTGCTTAGGGGACTCTTCTCCAGCTTCATCTTTCTGTAGGTGATGGCTTTGTTATGTTAGGTTTGGGAATCGCTTCCTTTTGGGTGGTTGTAGATTTTAACGGGGTGGGGGCAGACCTCAGACCTCACATCCATAAAGAGCAATGGGTTCTACAACTGATTCAAGTATTTTTAGCCAGATCCTAATTGGTATGTCGAATTTTATGTTCCTGTTGATGGCATAGAAGGCCCTTCTTGCCTTGTCTCTCAGATCGTTCACAGCTTTGTGGAAGTTAAATGTGGCGCTGATGTTTAGGCCGAGATATGTATCGTTTTTTGTGTGCTATAGGGCAACGGTGTCTAGATGGAATTTGTATTTGTGGTCCTGGCAACTGGACCTTTTTTGGAACACCATTATTTTTGTCTTACTGAGATTTACTGTCAGGGCCCAGGTCTGACAGAATCTGTGCAGAAGATCTAGGTGCTGCTGTAGGCCCTCCTTGGTTGGTGACAGAAGCACCAGATCATCAGCAAACAGAAGACATTTGACTTCAGATTCTAGTAGGGTGAGGCCGGGTGCTGCAGACTGTTCTAGTGCCCTCGCCAATTCGTTGATATATATGTTGAAGAGGGTGGGGCTTAAACTGCATCCCTGTCTCACCCCACGGCCCTGTGGAAAGAAATGTGTGTGTTTTTTTGCCAATTTTAACCGCACACTTGTTTGTGTACATGGATTTTATAACGTTGTATGTTTTTCCCCTAACCCCACTTTCCATCAATTTGTATAGCAGACCCTCATGCCAAATTGAGTCAAAAGCTTTTTGGAAATCAACAAAGCATGAGAAGACTTTGCCTTTGTTTTGGTTTGTTTGTTTGTCAATTAGGGTGTGCAGGGTGAATACATGGTCTGTCATACGGTAATTTGGTAAAAAGCCAATTTGACATTTGCTCAGTACATTGTTTTCACTGAGGAAATGTACGAATCTGCCGTTAATGATAATGCAGAGGATTTTCCCAAGGTTGCTGTTGATGCATATCCCACGGTAGTTATTGGGGTCAAATTTGTCTCCACTTTGGTGGATTGGGGTGATCAGTCCTTGGTTCCAAATATTGGGGAAGATGCCAGAGCTGAGGATGATGTTAAAGAGTTTAAGTATAGCCAATTGGATGTTAAAGAGTTTAAGTATAGCCAATTGGAATTTGTGGTCTGTATATTTTATCATTTCATGTAGGATACCATCAACACCACAGGCCTTTTATGGGTTGGAGGGTTTGTATTTTGTCCTGTAGTCCATTCAATGTAATTGGAGAATCCAGTGGGTTCTGGTAGTCTTTAATAGTTGATTCTAAGATTTGTATTTGATCATGTATATTTTTTTGCTGTTTGTTCTTTGTTATAGGGACAAAAAGATTGGAGAAGTGGTTTACCCATACATCTCCGTTTTGGATAGATAACTCTTCGTGTTGTTGTTTGTTTAGTGTTTTCCAATTTTCCCAGAAGTGGTTAGAGTCTATGGATTCTTCAATTACATTGAGCTGATTTCTGACATGCTGTTCCTTCTTTTTCCGTAGTGTATTTCTGTATTGTTTTAGTGATTCATCATAGTGAAGGCGTAAGCTCAGGTTTTCTGGGTCTCTATGTTTTTGGTTGGATAGGTTTCTCAATTTCTTTCTTAGGTTTTTGCATTCTTCATCAAACCATTTGTCATTGTTGTTAATTTTCTTAGGTTGTCTGCTTGACATTTTTAGATTTGATAGGGAAGCTGAGAGGTCAAATATACTGTTTAGGTTTTCTACTGCCAAGTTTACACCTTCACTATTACAGTGGAACGTTTTGTCCAGGAAGTTGTCTAGAACAGATTTAATTTGTTGTTGCCTAATAGTTTTTTGGTAGGTTTCCACACTACTACTCCTTCCTTCCATCTATAGCATTTCTTAATATTATTCAGTTCCTTTAGCTTTGATGCCTCATGATTGAGTGTTGCTCTGTTCAAGTAGACTGTGATTTTGCTGTGATCTGATAGGGCTGGCTGAATGCTCTGAGAAACTCTGGGTTGAGGTCAGTGATAAAGTAATCTACAGTACTACTGCCAAGAGATGAGCTATAGGTGTACCTACCATAGGAGTCCCCTCGAAGCCTACCATTGACTATGTACAGACCCAGCGTGTTCTGTTGGTTATGTTGTCGTAGTTGTGCCTAGGGGGGCATATGGGGGAGGGAATGCTTTCACCTCAGGTAGGTGTTTGTCCCCCTGTGTGCTGAGGGTGTCAGGTTCTTGTCCAGTTCTGGCATTTAGGTCACCATAGACTAGTACATGTCCCTGGGTCTGGAAATGGTTGATTTCCCCCTCCAGGATGGAGAAGCTGTCTTCATTAAATAATGGGGATTCTATTAGGGGCATTTAGGTAGCACACAGGATGACTTTTTTCTCTGTTGAGTTCATTTGCGTTTGAATTTCTAGCCAAATGTAAAATGTTCCTGTTTTAAATAATTTAATAGAGTGAGGTAGGTCTGCTCTATACCAAATTAGCATACTCCCTGAGTACCTTCCCTCTCTACACATCTCGCTCTACCTCTCTCTCTCTCTCTCTCTCTCTCTCTACCTCTCTCTCTCTCTACCTCTCTCTTTCTCTACCTCTCTCTTTCTCTCTCTCTCTCTACATCTCTCTCTCTACCTCTCTCTCTCTCTACCTCTCTCTTTCTCTACCTCTCTCTTTCTCTCTCTCTCTCTACATCTCTCTCTCACTACATCTCTCTCTCTACATCTCTCTCTACATCTCTCTCTCTACATATCTCTCTCTACAGCTGTCTCTCTACATCTCTCTCTACATCTCTCTCTCTACAGCTCTCTCTCTACATCTCTCTCTATACATCTCACTCTCTACATCTCTCTCTACATCTCTCTCTAGATCTCTCTCTACATCTCTCTCTAGATCTCTCTCTACATCTCTCTCTACATCTCTCTCTCTCTACATCTCTCTCTCTCTACCTCTCTCTCTCACTACATCTCTCTCTCTACATCTCTCTCTACACATCTCTACACATCTCTCTCTACATCTCTCTAAATCTCTCTACACATCTCTCTACACATCTCTCTCTACATCTCTCTCTACATCTCTCTCTACATCTCTCTCTCTACAGCTCTCTCTCTACATCTCTCTCTATACATCTCTCTCTCTCTACATCTCTCTCTACATCTCTCTCTATATCTCTCTCTACATCTCTCTCTAGATCTCTCTCTACATCTCTCTCTACATCTCTCTCTAAATCTCTCTCTCTACATCTCTCTCTCTACATCTCTCTCTCTACATCTCTCTCTACACATCTCCCTCTCTACATCTCTCTCTCTACATCTCTCTCTCTACATCTCTCTCTACACATCTCCCTCTCTACATCTCTCTCTATACATCTCTCTCTACATCTCTCTCTACACATCTCTCTCTCTACATTTCTCTCTCTACATCTCTCTCTCTAGATCTCTCTCTACATCTCTCTCAACATCTCTCTCTCTACATCTCTCTCTCTACATCTCTCTCTCAACATCTCTCTCGCTCTACATCTCTCTCTCTCTCTCTCGCTCTATATCTCTCTCTACATCTCTCTCTACACCTCTCTCTCTCTACATCTCTGTCGATGTGCCCACGAGCAAGGCACTTAACCCTAATTGCTCCTGTAAGTCGCACTGGATGAGAGCGTCTGCTAAATGACTAAAATAAATACATAAAATCTATCTCTCTACACATCTCTCTCTACATCTCTCTCTACATATTTCTCTTTACATCTCTCTCTACCCATCTCTCTCTACATCTCTCTCTCTACATCTCGCTCTCTCTACATCTTTCTCTCTACATCGCTCTCTACACGTCTCTCTCTCGACATCTCTCTCTCTCTCTGTACATCTCTCTCTACATGTTTCTCTCTCTACTACTCTCTACATCTCTCTCTCTCCATGTTTCTCTCTCTCTACATCTCGCTCTCTCTACATCTCTCTCTCTCGCTGTAAATCTCTCGCCCTACATCTCTCTCTTCATGTTTCTCTCTCTACATCTCTCTCTACATCTCTCTCTCTCTCCATGTTTCTCTCTCTCTCTACTTCTCTCTCTCCATGTTTCTCTCTCTCTACTTCTCTCTACATCTCTCTCTACATGTTTCTCTCTCTACTTCTCTCTACATCTCTCTCTCTACATCTCTCTCTCCATGTTTCTCTCTCTCTCTACTACTTTCTACATCTCTCTCTCTACATCTCTCTCTCAACATCTCTCTCGCTCTACATCTCTCTCTACATCTCTCTCTCAACATCTCTCTCTTTCTACATCTCTCTCTCTCTCGCTCTACATCTCTCTCTCTACATCTCTCTCTCAACATCTCTCTCTTTCTACATCTCTCTCTCAACATCTCTCTCTTTCTACATCTCTCTCTCTCGCTCTACATCTCTCTCTCTACATCTCTCTCTCAACATCTCTCTCGCTCTACATCTCTCTCTACATCTCTCTCTCAACATCTCTCTCTTTCTACATCTCTCTCTCTCGCTCTACATCTCCCTCTAAATCTCTACACATCTCTCTCTACATCGCTCTCTCTCTCTCTCTACATCTCGCTCTCTCTACATCTCTCTCTCGCTGTACATCTCTCTCTCTCTCTCTCTACATCTCTCTCTCGCTGTACATCTCTCTCTCTCTCTCTCTCTCTACATCTCTCTACATGTTTCTCTCTCTACATACATTTACATTTACATTTTAGTCATTTAGCAGACGCTCTTATCCAGAGCGACTTACAGTTAGTGAATACATATTTTTTATACTGGCCCCCCGTGGGAATCGAACCCACAACCCTGGCGTTGCAAACACCATGCTCTATCAACTGAGCTACATCCCTGCCGGCCATTCCCTCCCCTACCCTGGACGACGCTGGGCCAATTGTGCGCCGCCCATGAGTCTCCCGGTCGCGGCCAGCTGCGACAGAGCCTGGATTCGAACCAGGATCTCTAGTGGCACAGTTAGCACTGCGATGCAGTGCCTTAGACCACTGCGCCACTCAGGAGACACTACATCTCGCTCTCTCTACATCTCTCTCTCGCTGTACATCTCTCTCTCTCTCGCTCTACATCTCTCTCTCTCCATGTTTCTCTCTCTCTACTTCTCTCTACCTCTCTCTCTCTCGCACACTTTTTTATCTTTCTCTGTCCCTCTCTCTATCTCTGTACATATTTCTCTACATCTCTCTCTACATCTCTCTACATCTCTCTCTACATCTCTCTCTCTACATCTTTCTCTACATCTTTCTCTAAATCTCTCTCTCTACATCTCTCTCGAAAGCTCTCTCTCTACATCTCTCTCTCTACATCTCTCTCTACATCTCTACAACGCTCTACATCTCTCTACATCTCTCTCTCGCTCTACATCTCTCTACATCTCTCTACATCTCTCTCTCTACATCTTTCTCTAAATCTCTCTCTCTACATCTCTCTCGAAAGCTCTCTCTCTACATCTCTCTCTCTACATCTCTCTCTACATCTCTCTCTCGCTCTACATCTCTCTCTCGCTCTACATCTCCCTCTCTCTCTCTCTCTAAATCTCTACACATCTCTCTACACATCTCTCTACATCTCTCTCTCTCCATGTTTCTCTCTCTCTACTTCTCTCTACCTCTCTCTCTCGCACACTTTTTTATCTTTCTCTGTCCCTCTCTCTATCTCTGTACATATTTCTCTACATCTCTCTCTACATCTCTCTACATCTCTCTCTACATCTCTCTCGAAAGCTCTCTCTACATCTCTCTCTCTACATCTCTCTCGAAATCTCTCTCTACATCGCTCTCTCTACATCTCTCTCTACATCTCTACAACGCTCTACATCTCTCTACATCTCTCTCTCTCTACATCTCTCTCTCTCTCTCTCTCTCTCTACATCTCTCTCTCTCTCTCGCTCTACATCTCCCTCTCTCTCTCTCTAAATCTCTACACATCTCTCTCTACATCTCTCTCTCTACATCTCTCTCTCTACATCTCTCTCTCTCTACATCTCGCTCTCTCTACATCTCTCTCTCGCTGTACATCTCTCTCTCTCTCTCGCTCTACATCTCTCTACATGTTTCTCTCTCTACATCTCTCTCTCCATGTTTCTCTCTCTCTCTACTTCTCTCTACCTCTCTCTCTCTCGCACACGTTTTATCTTTCTCTGTCCCTCTCTCTATCTCTGTACATATTTCTCTACATCTCTCTCTGCATCTCTCTACATCTCTCTCTCTACATCTTTCTCTACATCTTTCTCTAAATCTCTCTCTCTATATCGCTCTCTCTACATCTCTCTCTACATCTCTCTCTTTACATCTCTACAACGCTCTACATCTCTCTCTCTCTACATCTTTCTCTACATCTTTCTCTAAATCTCTCTCTCTACATCTCTCTCGAAATCTCTCTCTTTCCATGTTTCTCTCTCTCTACATCTCTCTCTACATCTCTCTCTACTTCTCTCTACATCGCTCTACACATCGCTCTACACATCTCTCTACACATCTCTCTCTACATCTCTCTATCTTTCTCTACATTTCTCCCTTTATCTACATCTCGCTCTAAATCTCTACACATCTCTTTACACATCTCTCTCTACATCTCTCTCTACATCTCTCTCTCTACATCTCTCTACATCTCTCTTTAAATCTCTCTCTACATCTCTCTCTACATCTCTCTCTCTACATCTCTCTACATCTCTCTTTAAATCTCTCTCTACATGTTTCTCTCTCTCTACATCTCTCGTTCATTTCTCTCTTTCTCTACATCTTTCTCTAAATCTCTCTCTCTCTACAGCTCTCTCTCTCTCTCTCTCTACATCTCTCTCTCTCTAA
>NC_140012.1:44772739-44867364 GCF_964263955.1 Coregonus lavaretus | reverse complement strand
TCCCAGAAGTGGTTAGAGTCTATGGATTCTTCAATTACATTGAGCTGATTTCTGATTTTCTGACGTGCTGTTCCTTCTTTTTCCATAGTGTATTTCTGTATTGTTTTAGTGATTCACCATAGTGAAGGCGTAGACTCAGGTTTTCTGGGTCTCTATGAGTGGCGCAGTGGTCTAAGGCACTGCATCGCAGTGCTAGCTGTGCCACTAGAGATCCTGGTTCGAATCCAGGCTCTGTCGTAGCCGGCCGCGACCGGGAGACCCATGGGGCGGCGCACAATTGGCCCAGCGTCGTCCAGGGTAGGGGAGGGAATGGCCGGCAGGGATGTAGCTCAGTTCGTAGAGCATGGCGTTTGCAACGCCAGGGTTGTGGGTTCGATTCCCACGGAGGGTATCATAAAAAATAAAAAGTAATGTATGCACTAACTGTAAGTCGCTCTGGATAAGAGCGTCTGCTAAATGACTCAAATGTAAACGTCTATGGTTTTGGTTGGATAGGTTTCTCAATGTCTTTCTCAATGTCTTTCTCAAACCATTTGTCATTGTTGTTAATTTTCTTAGGTTTTCTGCTTGACATTTTTAGATTTGATAGGGAAGCTGAGTGGTCAAATATACTGTTTAGGTTGGAATTTGTTGTTGCCTAATTGTCTCTGTCTCTCTCTCTCTCAAATCAATCAATCAATCAAATGTTATTCATAAAGCCCTTTTTACATCAGCCGATGAAACAAAGTGCTATACAGAAACCCAGCCTAAAACCCCAAACAGCAGCAATGCAGATGTAGAAGCACGGTGGCTAGGAAAAACTCCCTAGAAAGGCAGGAACCTAGGAAGAAACCTAGAGAGGAACCAGGCTCTGAGGGGTGGCCAGTCCCCTTCTGGCTGTGCCGGGTGGAGATTATAACAGTACATGGCCATTAAGTCCAGATTTTTCTCCAAGATGTTCAAATGTTCATAGATGACCAGCAGGGTCAAATAATAATCACAGTGGTTGTAGAGGTTGCAACAGGTCAGTACATCAGGAGTAAATGTCACTTGGCTTTTCATAGCCGGGCATTTAGAGGTTGAAATACCAGGTGCAGCAGAGAGAGTGAGTTGAAAACAGCAGGTCTGGGATAAGGTAGCACGTCCGGTGAACAGGTCAGGGTTCCATAGCCGCAGGCAGAAGAGTGGAAACTGGAGCAGGTAGTCCTGAGGCATGGTCGTAGGGAGGGAGAGAGGGAGAGAGAGAGAATTAGAGGGAGCATACTTACATTCACACAGGACACCAGATAAGAGGAGAATAACACCAGATATAACAGACTGACCCTAGCCCCCCGGCACATAGACTATTACAGCATAGATACTGGAGGCTGAGACGGGGGGGTCGGGAGACACTGTGGCCCCGTCCGACGATACCCCCGTACAGGGCCAACCAGGCAGGATATAACCCCACCCACTTTGCCAAAGCACTGCTTACCGGTGTTCCTCCTGGTTCACCTTTGGTGTGAGTGGACAGCCTTTAGTGGCTTCAAGTGTTACAAACATCAATATAAACTTGCACAACATATCAAGTTTCTAGAACAGAGTCATTCATAGACTTTCATCACAATTGTCATGGTTAATTAATACTGTCAGCTGACCTATAAAATGTGGATGTATTGTGTGCCGCCAAACTGACCCTTTTTGTCTCGTGTCTTCCCTCTTTAGACTACTTGGTCCCCCTCCTCTCTTCAGTCTTCATCGTCTTGTGCATCCTGGTGCTGGTCTCCGTCTTCCTGTACTGCATGCGTCGCCGGCGGAAACATGGCAACGGAGCCTCGTCGTCCGCGGCGACAGATGACAGCACCACCAACAACGTCCGCGAGCAGCTCAACCAGATCAAGAACCCCATCAACGAGAAACACGCTGGCGGCGGCCATCTTACGGTGTCGGTGGCCTTCAAAGACTACGAGGATAAAGACTGAGGTACGAACACACCACCGCCCCCTAGAGGGGGGAGGAGGACAACGATGAAGAGAGACAGATGGGGAATAAAGGACGCTTCATGGTTACAACCAAACAGCCTGCCTACACACTGGTGGAGCGGGAGGACCGGGGGACCAAGGAGGACGGCGGGACCACGCCGCAGCCCAGCTCCAAACACCCTAACTGGACTGATAAACAGGACAACAGGGTTCTGGAGACGGCACACAGCATCAACAGGATGGACTACAACGTATAGCAGGAAATGACATAGCAGGAAGTAGCATGTAAACCCTGTGTAAAGAATTCCCACTTCCTGGACGTTATGGTCATCCCGGCAAGGTGGTCCTTCTGATACTCTGTGTTGACGCTGTGTTGCCGTGCAACCATTGACCTTAGTGAAGAGGACCAGGGGGAGTGTTCTGGGATTCGTAGTTTTGTAGTTCCTAAACTGTTGCGTCATTATTCTGTGACTACAAGGTTTGTTGTTTGGATGAATGAGTCCCTGGCTGCGCCAGATGTGATACCCTATTCCCTATGTAGTGCACTACTTTTGACTAGAGCCCTATGGGTTTAATGGACCATATAGGGAATAGGGGGCCATTTGACTGTTTTAATTTAAGTTTTGACTAGCTGGCTTCACTGGCAGAGAAGGCTGATGTGGTTGGCTGGAGAGCAGTTGCTGGCAATATGAAGAATGTATGTGTCAATTTAGAATGTGTACATTTATTAATCATTGTGTATATTTGATTTATTAACTTAATAATAATCAAGAGCCTGAAGATATCATTCCTTTTTATTTATATGTCTCTAGATTTAGAAGGTTTTGGTAACTTTGTAACATTTTATTTTTTGACATTTATTAAACGTCAGAGGAAGAAGAAAATAAGGACTTTTCTAAAATAAAGAAAAATATATAATAATTGTTATTATTATTATAAATAAATGTTATATTCTTTTTTTATGATTTCAGATGTTTTCAAATATCAATTTTGCAAAGACTGCAGGTTACACATTCTCAGAAACCAATATCTGACAACTTAGGGTAGAGTGGGGTAAGTTTAGCCTTTTTACATTCATCACTCCGTCAAGGGAAATATAGGATTCTTTCTAACAGGACGTTGTGTTTCCCTGGAAATAATCAGAATTCATGTAAACATTACAGTTTTGAAAAGATAGCTTGTGAAAAAAGAAAGTGGTATTTTGGCACAACTTTCCCCGGGTATGGGGTAAATTGAGCGAGCGGGACAGGGTAAGTTGAGCGAGCGGGACAGGGTAAGTTGAGCGAGCGGGACAGGGTAAGTTGAGCGAGCGGGACAGGGTAAGTTGAGCGAGCGGGACAGGGTAAGTTGAGCGAGCGGGACAGGGTAAGTTGAGCGAGCGGGACAGGGTAAGTTGAGCGAGCGGGACAGGGTAAGTTGAGCGAGCGGGACAGGGTAAGTTGCCTACACATTTCTGTAAAGCATGAAATATTACCACTACCTTTTTAAAACCATGTCGATCTTTATTTCACAATAGCTTTTTTTGTCTTGTAATCATTTTAAACATATGTTAACAGGCTTAACGCCTAACAAACACTCTGTACTTTTTTGAACACTTTTAACATAGGTCCAGTTGTTACCTCATATCCCAGCGATAATGCCTTGCATTACACCCAAGGCAAACATGTTGACTATGTTAGCCCACATCGCTACGAGGATGCACTTTCATGCTAGGTTTAGGACCTCATATTGAAGCTTATAGAGACCCCAGCTGATATATAGAACAATCTTTAAATTATATACTTTGGTTTAGATAAAAGCGTCATGAAACCTCTTAACACAATAAATTAATTTGACTTGGTCAAAATCTTTTTTTTTTTGGACCAAACTTTGTTTACCACCAATTCCATGTGGTTTCTTCCTTCAAAGACTCCACGAAAGGATGACCTCTTCCTAAATATTTGGTCAACTGATACATTTTCTGTATGTTTCCTAGAAAGAAGGGCGGCTCAACTTGCCCCACTCTCCCCAATGGAAAATCACAACAATCACGTATCAATATGTCAAACCAGGAACAATCCCTTCTGCTTCGTAGTCAGTCTATAGTCATAGCAGGACCAAGACTACTGGAGCAGTGGGGGGTCAATAGTCTAGCCCGAGTCCCAGATCTGTCCATTGCTGTGACTGCTGTCATTGTTACACATGTTGGGAAGACTGCACAAACAGATCTGGGACTCGGGCTAGGGCAGCGTTTCCCTAACTTAGTCCTGGGGACCCCAACGGGTGCATGCTTAGGTTTTTGCTCTCACTACAAAGCTGATTCAAATGATCAACTCATCAAAGCTTTGATTATTTGAATCAGCTGTGTAGTGCTAGTGCAAAACCAAAAGGTGCACCCCTTGGGGTCCCGAGGACCGAGTTGGAGAAATGCTGGGTGTCAATGGGAACACTGCAGGATCGGATCATATCCACACTTCTGTCCTTCTCTCTGCTCGGCGCTGCGGGAGACTGTTCTTTTGTTTCTGTTTAAATGCACACTTAAAAAAAGACATGTTTTATCTCAGATGTTAATACTTTATGAGATCGTGGCAACATTCATTTTGTGTTCTTTTTCCACTCTTGTGTTATGAATTTTAGAATGTATTTGTGTTGATGATGTTGCAATCCTGGCAATCTTTTTAGGGGGGTTTGTTCTTTTGAAAAAGTCAATATTTATTAAATATTTTGTATGAAAAGAGATATTAAACAGTCCCTGTTCTGGATCCATGTTCTGAGTAAAGTGACTGGATGAAATGATTAATATAGAAATACACGATTCCTGGGATTCACTCAAACCTGCCGTAGATTGTTGACGCAGTCTCTTTGTTTACAGAATGCACCCCACAGTTCACCCCGTGCACAACACAGGTTTTTATTCTGTACCCAACACCAGTCTGGGATATTATGGGAAAAGTAGCTACTGTGTAAATTAGGGGTGGGCATTTGACATTATTTTAAAACGCTTGACTCTCTTGACCAATCAGAATGATGCACATGGTGAAGGTAAACATGCTGCTTTTCTCTGTTGTTTTGTTGCTAAAGGCAACAGTGAAAGAGAAGTCTGATTTTCACCATGACAGAACTGACTGTTACAAAAAGGTTTTCTGGTGAGTGTTTTGCATTGATCGGTGTCAGGACTTTTGGAAACTCTGTTAGGTGAGCGTCTTTAATTGCTATTTTTAAGTGGGTAAAATAGCATACTGACGTCAGGGCAGACTGGATAAGGGCTAAATGAGAGTTGCTCAACGCACGGTTATAAAACTACATTCAAAAGTTTGTTTTATTAAATGAAGTACTTCAGATGTCATGGTATATCCTTGTAGGTAACAGTGTCACAAGGATAAGCCAATTAAATGTCTAACAAAGCTTTTTCATTGCCAAAATAAGCCTACAATGTTTTTTCGCAAAAATTGAACACACTCAAGTAATCGAATACTAATGTCCGTTCAGATAACCGTGCCATCCCTAGTGTAAATACTGCAGAGCAGTTTTGATTTAATTGAGCCTTGTGGGCCTCTACACTATCCCAGATGCTTTTAACCAAGCATGTCAGGGCCTATGACAGGCACTCGATTTACTGGCAGTCCGCTGGTCCAAAGTGGTGCACTACATAGGGAACAGGGTGCCCTTATGGAAACACCCTAAGGACCTTTATTCTATTCCCAGACTATGTTAGCCAGACATGTAGGTACACTACATAGGGAACAGGGTGCCCTTATGGAAACACCCTAAGGACCTTTATTCTATTCCCAGACTATGTTAGCCAGACATGTAGGTACACTACATAGGGAACAGGGTGCCCTTATGGAAACACCCTAAGGACCTTTATTCTATTCCCAGACTATGTTAGCCAGACATGTAGGTACACTACATAGGGAACAGGGTGCCCTTATGGAAACACCCTAAGGACCTTTATTCTATTCCCAGACTATGTTAGCCAGACATGTAGGTACACTACATAGGGAACAGGGTGCCCTTATGGAAACACCCTAAGGACCTTTATTCTATTCCCAGACTATGTTAGCCAGACATGTAGGTACACTACATAGGGAACAGGGTGCCCTTATGGAAACACCCTAAGGACCTTTATTCTATTCCCAGACTATGTTAGCCAGACATGTAGGTACACTACATAGGGAACAGGGTGCCCTTATGGAAACACCCTAAGGACCTTTATTCTATTCCCAGACTATGTTAGCCAGACATGTAGGTACACTACATAGGGAACAGGGTGCCCTTATGGAAACACCCTAAGGACCTTTATTCTATTCCCAGACTATGTTAGCCAGACATGTAGGTACACTACATAGGGAACAGGGTGCCCTTATGGAAACACCCTAAGGACCTTTATTCTATTCCCAGACTATGTTAGCCAGACATGTAGGTACACTACATAGGGAACAGGGTGCCCTTATGGAAACACCCTAAGGACCTTTATTCTATTCCCAGACTATGTTAGCCAGACATGTAGGTACACTACATAGGGAACAGGGTGCCCTTATGGAAACACCCTAAGGACCTTTATTCTATTCCCAGACTATGTTAGTTAGAGCGTATGACAGGGAGGTTCTCAGTAACTAGTGTGGGAACAACTTCATAGTGAGATGACAGATTTAGTTTAAGAAGCAACACTGTCTGAACTAAGTGTGAACTACTGGCCCACAGCAACTAGTGACTACTGTAGGCCAGAGCCAGACTCCTTTCAATCAGACGGACTGTCCCAAAGACTGACATTGTTCCAGAAATATCCTACTAGGTGCACATGGGCCTGAATAGGGTTGGGGTCAATTCAGGAAGTCGAGTAGTCAGCTGAAATCAAGCAAGATTGGAATTTCAGTTTACTTCCAGAATTTAAATAGAATTGGCCCCAACATACATCCCTGAGTCACTACAGCACTTTTAGTTTGGGATTTCAGTTTACTTCCAGAATTTAAATAGAATTGGCCCCAACATACATCCCTGAGTCACTACAGCACTTTTAGTTTGGGATTTCTGACATTTAATTTGTATCTACTTGCCCAGAGTCAGATTAACTAACTGATACCATTTGTATGTCTCTGCATCCAGTATGAAGGAAGTTAGAGGTAGTTTTGCAAGCTAATGCTAACTAGCGTTAGTGCAAGTGTAACCGGTGTGAAATGGCTAGCTAGTTAGCAGTGCGCGCTAGTACCATTTCAATCGGTGACGTCACTCGCTCTGAGACCTTGAAGTAGTTGTTTCCCTTTGCTCTGCAAGGGCCGCGGCTTTTGTGGAGCGACGGGTAACGGTGCTTCATTTACATTTACATTTACGTCATTTAGCAGACGCTCTTATCCAGAGCGACTTACAAATAGGTGGATTCACCTTATAGCCAGTGGGATAACCACTTTACAATGTTTTTTTTTTTTGGGGGGGGGGGGGGGGGTAGAAGGATTACTTTATCCTATCCCAGGTATTCCTTAAAGAGGTGGGGTTTCAAATGTCTCCGGAAGGTGGTGAGTGACTCCGCTGTCCTGGCGTCGTGAGGGAGCTTGTTCCACCATTGGGGTGCCAGAGCAGCGAACAGTTTTGACTGGGCTGAGCGGGAACTATGCTTCCGCAGAGGTAGGGGAGCCAGCAGGCCAGAGGTGGATGGACGCAGTGCCCTCGTTTGGGTGTAGGGACTGATCAGAGCCTGAAGGAAAGGAGGTGCCGTTCCCCTCACAGCTCCGTAGGCAAGCACCATGGTCTTGTAGCAGATGCGAGCTTCAACTGGAAGCCAGTGGAGTGTGCAGAGGAGCGAGGTGACATGAGAGAACTTGGGAAGGTTGAACACCAGACGGGCTGCGGCATTCTGGATGAGTTGTAGGGGTTTAATGGCACAGGCAGGGAGCCCAGCCAACAGCGAGTTGCAGTAATCTAGACGGGAGATGACAAGTGCCTGGATTAGGACCTGTGCCGCTTCCTGTGTAAGGCAGGGTCGTACTCTCCGAATGTTGTAGAGCATGAACCTACAGGATCGGGTCACCGCCTTGATGTTAGCGGAGAACGACAGGGTGTTGTCCAGGGTCACGCCAAAGGGTGACTGTTGTCGATGTGTGCAGAGGGTCCCTGGTTCAAGCCCAGGTAGGGGCGAGGAGAGGGACGGAAGCAACACTGTTACACAATGACTGGAAGTCTACAGGAACAGCTAGCATGCAGTCATTGCAGTGCCTCAGGGATGTAGTGCATTCGGAAAGTATTCAGACCCCTTCCCTTTTTCCAATTTTGTTACGTTACAGCCTTATTCTACAATGGATTAAATAAAAAGAATCCCTCATCAATCTACACACAATACCCCATAATGACAAAGCGAAAACTGGTTTTTAGAAATGTTTGCACATTTATTCAACATAAAAAACTGAATACCACAGGCAGACCACACAGAGCGCCAGGACAGCAACACAATTACACCCAACCAAATTATGAAAAAACAAAAAGATAACTATTTGACACACTGAAAAGAATCAACCAATAAACCCTAAACAGAGAGTACACAGTGGCAGAATACCTGACCACTGTGACTGACCCCAAATTAAGAAAATCCTTGACTATGTACAGACTCAGTGAGCATAGCCTTGCTATTGAGAAAGGCCACCGTAGGCAGACCTGGCTCTCAAGAGAAGAAAGGCTATGTGCACACTGCCCACAAAATGAGGTGGAAACTGTATGACCATATTAAAAAAGATACCTTATTTACATAAGTATTCAGACCCTTTGCTATGAGACTCGAAATTGAGCTCAGGTATTTGTATTATTTATTGTTATTACTATTAATATTGGGGTCCAGCGAAATTAAGGCAGTTATAATTTTTTTTAAACATTACAATACATTCACAACAGATTTCACAACACATGAAGTGTGTGCCCTCAGGCATCTACTCTACTACCACATATCTATAACACAAAATCTATATAGTGCGTATGTTATCGTGTGTTTGTATGCATGTGTCTATGTTTGTGTTGCTTCACAGTCCCCGCTGTTCCATAAGATGTATTTTTACCTGTTTATGAAATCACATTTTACTGCGTGCATGAGTTACTTGACGTGGAATAGAGTTCCATGTAGTCATGGCTCTATGTAGTACTGTGCGCCTCCCATAGTCTGTTCTGGACTTGGGGACTGTGAAGAGACCTCTGGTGGCATGTCTTGTGGGGTATGCATGGGTGTCTGAGCTGTGTGCCAGTAGTTCAAACAGACAGCTTGGTGCATTCAACATGTCAATACCTCTCACAAATACAAGCAGTGATGAAGTCAATCTCTCCTCCACTTTGAGCCAGGAGAGATTGACATGCATATTATTAATGTTAGCTCTCTGTGTACATCCAAGGGCCAGACGTGCTGCCCTGTTCTGAGCCAATTGCAATTTTCCTAAGTCCCTCTGTGTGGCGCCTGACCACACGACTGAAAAGTAGTCCAGGTTCGACAAAACTAGGGCCTGTAGGACCTGCCTTGTTGATAGTGCTGTTAAGAAGGTAGAGCAGAGCTTTATTATGAACAGACTTCTCCCCATCCTAGCTACTGTTGAATCAGTATGTTTTGACCAGGACAGTTTGCAATCCAGGGTTACTCCAAGCAGTTTAGTCTCCTCAACTTGCTCAATTACCACATTATTCATTACCAGATTTAGTTGAGGTTTAGGGTTTAGTGAAGGATTTGTCCCAAATACAATCCTTTTAGTTTTTGAAATATTTCTGTTTAACTTATTCCTTGCCACCCATTCTGAAACTAACTGCAGCTCTTTGTTAAGTGTTGCTGTCTTTTCAGTCGCTGTAGTAGCTGACGTGTATAGTGTTGAGTCATCCGCATACATAAACACACTGGCTTTACTCAAAGCCAGTGGCATGTCGTTAGTAAAGATTGAAGTAAGGGGCCTAGACAGCAGCCCTGGGGAATTCCTGATTCTACCTGGATTATGTTGGAGAGGCTTCCATTAAAGAACACCCTCTGTGTTCTGTTAGACAGGTAACTCTTTATCTACAATATAGCAGTGGGTGTAAAGCCATAACACATATGTTTTTCCAGCAACAGACATTGATCGATAATGTCAAAAGCCGCACTGAAGTCTAACAAAACAGCCCCCACAATATTTTTATCATCAGTTTCTCTCAGCCAATCATCAGTCATTTGTGCCAGTGCTGTGCTTGTTGAATGTCCTTCCCTATAAGCGTGCTGAAAGTCTGTCAATTTGTTTACTGTAAAATATCATTGCATCTGGTCAAACACTATTCTTTCCAAAAGTTTACTAAGGGTTGGTAACAGGCTGATTTGAGCAGTAAAGGGGTTTTTACTATCCTTAAGTAGGGGAATAACTGTAGCTTCCCTCCAGGCCTGAGGGCACACACTTTCTAGTAGGCTTAAATTGAAGATATGGCAAATAGGAGAGGCAATATCGTCAGTTATTATCCTCAGTAATTTTCCATCCATGTTGTCAGACCCTGGTGGCTTGTAATTGTTGATAGACAACAATCATTTCTTCACCCTTGCTTAACGGATTTCAAAATTACAATGTTTGTCTTTCATAATTTGGTCAGATATACAGTTGAAGTTGTAAGTTTACATACACTTAGGTTGGAGTCATTAAAACTCGTTTTTCAACCACTCCACAAATTTCTTGTTAACAAACTATAGTTTTGGCAAGTCGGTTAGGACATCTACTTTGTGCATGACACAAGTCATTTTTCCAACAATTATTTACAGACAGATTATTTAACTTATAATTCACTGTATCATAATTCCAGTGGGACAGAAGTTTACATACACTAAGTTGACTGTGCCTTTAAACAGCTTGGAAAATTCCAGAAAATTATGTCATGGCTTTAGAAGCTTCTGATAGGCTAATTGACATCATTTGAGTCAATTGGAGGTGTACCTGTGGATGTATTTCAAGGCCTACCTTCAAACTCAGTGCTTCTTTGGTTGACATCATTGGAAAATCAAAAGAAATCAGCCAAGACCTCAGAAAATAAATTGTAGACCTCCACAAGTCTGGTTCATCCTTGGGAGCAATTTCCAAACGCCTGAAGGTACCACGTTCATCTGTACAAACAATAGTACGCAAGTATAAACACCATGGGACCACGCAGCCGTCATACCGCTCAGGAAGGAGATGTGTTCTGTCTCCTAGAGATGAACGTACTTTGGTGCGAAAGGTTCAAATCAATCCCAGAACAACAGCAGAGGACCTTGTGAAGATGCTGGAGGAAACAGGTACAAAAGTATCTATATCCACAGTAAAACGAGTCCTACAGTGAGGGAAAAAAGTATTTGATCCCCTGCTGATTTTGTACGTTTGCCCACTGACAAACACATCAGTCTATAATTTTAATGGTAGGTTATTTGAACCCCAATAGATTATTTAATGAAGATCAACCATTTCCAGACCCAGCTACATGTACTAGTCTGTGGTGACCTAAATGCCAGAACTGGACAAGAACCTGACACCCTCCGCACACAGGGGGACAACCACCTACCTGGAGGTGACAGCATTCCCTCCCAAATATGCCCCCCTAGACACAGCTATGACAAAACAACCAACAAAAACGGGTCAACAGCTGCAGCTCTGTCGCACGTTGGGTCTGTACATAGTCAATGACACCCCTATCAGATTACAGCAAGATCACAGTCACTTGAACAGAGCAATACACAATCATGAGGCATCAAAGCTAAAGGAACTGCATAATATTAAGAAATGCTATAGATGCAAGGAAACAATTAGGCAACAACAAATTCCATCCCTTTTAGACATCTTCCTGGACAGAACGTTTCACTGTAATAGTGAAGGTGTAAACTTGGCAGTAGAAAACCTAAACAGTATTTTTGACCTCAGCTTCCCTATCAAACCTAAAAATGTCAAGCAGAAAACCAAAGAAAATTAACAACAGTGACAAATGGTTTGAAAGAAATTTAGAAACCTATCCAACCAAAAACATAGAGACCCAGAAAACCTGAGTCTACGTCTTCACTATGGTGAATCACTAAAACAATACAGAAATACACTACGGAAAAAGAAGGAACAGAATGTCAGAAATCAGTTCAGTGTAATGGAGAATCCATAGACTCTAACCACTTCTGGGAAAATTGGAAAACACTTAACAAACAACAACACGGGAAGTTATCTATCCAAAACGGAGATGTATGGATAAACCACTTCTCCAATCTTTTTGGCTCTATAACAAAGAACAAACAGCAAAAACATATACATGATCAAATGCAAATCTTAGAATCAACTATTAAAGACCCACTGGATTCTCCAATTACATTGAATGAACTACAGGACAAAATACAAACCCTCCAACCCAAAAAGGCCTGTGGTGTTGATGGTATCCTAAATTAAATGATCAAATATACAGACCACAAATTCCAATTGGCTATACTTAATCTCTTTAACATCATCCTCAGCTCTGGTAACATCCCCAATATTTGGAACCAAGGACTGATCACTCCAATCCACCAAAGTGGAGACAAATTTGACCCCAATAACTACCGTGAGATATGCGTCAACAGCAACCTTGGGAAAATCCTCTGCATTATCATTAACAGCAGACTAGTACATTTCCTCAGTGAAAACAATGTACTGAGCAAATGTCAAATTGGCTACATACCAAATTACCGTACGACAGACCACGTATTCACCCTGCACACCCTAATTGACAAACAAACCAAAACAAAGGCAAAATCTTCTCATGATTTTCAAAAAAGCTTTTGACTCAATTTGGCATGAGGGTCTGCTATACAAATTGATGGAAAGCGGTGTTGGGGGAAAAACATACGACGTTATAAAATCCATGTACACAAACAACAAGTGTGCGGTTAAAATGAGCAAAAAACAGGGGTGAGACAGGGATGCAGTTTGAGCCTCACCCTCTTCAACATGTATATCAACGAATTGGGGAGGAAGAAGGAGGGAGGAGGAGGAGGAGGAGGGAGGAGAGGAGGAAGGGAGGAGGGGGAGGGAAATTGAGTGTAACTTAGGTTGAGGTGAGAGGTATCTTGGGAGAGAGTGAGGTGGCAATTGTCTGGAACTTGGGTCAAGAACCTATGAGTCCATAGATTCAACACAAACTTATTGCATGAATTCAGCCTTTGTCCCAGATCCATTTGTGCTGTCTTGCCAACTCCACCTGTGAGTAATGGAGCAATGGAGTTGGCAAGACAGCAGAAACAGATCTGGGACTCAGGCTAGCATAAAGAGGAGCGGGGAGGGATAATGTCTATTTACCAACTCTCATTTTCATGGATGCCGTGGTAGGGTATATACTGTTATCACATCAGAAAGAACAGTAAGCCTAGAGTCTTATCAGGATGGAGTCTAGAATAGACTCAGGGTTAGGGTTATTAGAAATGGAGTCTAGAATAGACTCAGGGTTAGGGTTATTAGAAATGGAGTCTGGAATAGACTCAGGATTAGGGTTATCAGAAATGGAGTCTGGAATAGACTCAGGGTTAGGGTTATCAGAAATGGAGTCTGGAATAGACTCAGGGTTCGGGTTATCAGAAATTGAGTCTGGAATAGACTCAGGGTTAGGGTTATCAGAAATGGAGTCTGGAATAGACTCAGGGTTAGGGTTATCAGAAATGGAGTCTGGAATAGACTCAGGATTAGGGTTATCAGAAATGGAGTCTGGAATAGACTCAGGATTAGGGTTATCACTCTAAATGACCAACCCATGACTCACTGACTGTTGTGTTTAGTATTATACAGTCCTGAGAAAAGAAACCATCCATAAAATAGAGTTTCTGGCTGAAGCTTGCTCAATGTTGGTTCCCATGAAAAGCACGCCTGGTGTCCTCAAATGAATAATATAAACTTAAGGAAATACTGCTTGGCTGTTTAATGTGTGCTGCAGCGTAGAATCTCAATATTGCTGAATGATTCAAATGAATACTTCCAATTACAGCACAAAAGAGACAAGAGGAGTTAGTGGAGGAGAAATAGAGGCTGGAGGTGGTCCAAGTCTGGACTGGCCACACTTCCTGGTGTACAGAAGTTGAAAACATCTTCACCCGACCTGGAGTTTGATGCTAAAATGCCGACCCCACTATATGCCGAGGGAATTCACGTGTGTTATTATCACAGCTGTGTACATACCGCCACAAGGTAACACCAAGGAGTCACTCAGCGAACTGTACGATTATTAGCCAGCAAGAATCCTCACCCGGAAGCAGTCTTTATTGTCGCAGGAGATTTTATCCAAGCAAATTTAAAACAAATTCTTCCAAAAGATCACCAACATGTATCCTGCCCCATGAGAGGAAACAACGTGCTGGACCATGTGTATACAAACATCTGTGACGCGTACAAAGCCATTACATTCCCTGCCCACACTTTGGCCAATCAGATCACATCCCTCTATTCCTACTCCCGCCTTCAAGCAGCAACTCAAGAGGTACCCACCAACACAGAGACTAGTGAGGCACTGGACAGAGGATGCTGCAGGACAGTTTTGAGAATGCTAAATTGGAATATGCTCAAAGATTCATCAATCTAGGACTCATCCATCAACATTGAGGAATAGTCATTGTCAGTCACAGGCTTCATTAGGAGCCTAAGGTCTCAACATAAGGTCTCTCTCAGTCAGCCTAAGGTCTCTCTGTCAGCCTAATGTCCGTCTCTGTCAGCCTATGTTCTCTCTGTCAGCCTAAGGTCTTTTTCCGTCAGCCTAAGGTCTCTCTGTCAGCCTAAGGTCTCTTTCTGTCAGCCTACGGTCTCTCTCCGTCAGCCTACGGTCTCTCTCTGTCAGCCTAAGGTCACTCTCTGTCAGCCTAAGGTCACTCTCTGTCAGCCTAAGGTCACTCTCTGTCAGCCTTATGTCTCTATCAGCATAAGGTCTCTCTCTGTTAGCCTAAGGTCACTCTCTGTTAGCCTAAGGTCACCCTCTGTCAGCCTAAGGTCACCCTCTGTCAGCCTAAGGTCACCTTCTGTCAGCCTAAGGTCACCCTCTGTCAGCCTAAGGTCACCCTCTGTCAGCCTAAGGTCACGCTCTGTCAGCCTAAGGTCACTCTCTGTCAGCCTAAGGTCTCTCTCTGTCAGCCTTATGTCTCTGTCAGCCTAAGGTCTCTCTCTGTTAGCCTAAGGTCTCTCTCTGTTAGCCTAAGGTCTCTCTCTGTTAGCCGAAGGTCTCTCACTGTCAGCCTATGGTCTCCCTCTGTTAGCCTAAGGTCTCTCTCTGTCAGCCTAAGGTCTCCCTCTGTCAGCCCAAGGTCTCACTGTCAGCCTAAGGTCTCTCTCTGTCAGCCTTATGTTTCTATCAGCCTAAGGTCTCTCACTATCAGCCTAAGGTCTCTCTCTGTTAGCCTAAGGTCTCTCTCTGTTAGCCTAAGGTCTCTCTCTGTTAGCCTAAGGTCTCTGTTAGCCTAAGTTATCTCTCTGTTAGCCTAAGGTCTCCCTGTCAGCCTAAGGTCTCTCACTGTCAGCCTACGGTCTCCCTCTGTTAGCCTACGGTCTCCCTCTGTTAGCCTACGGTCTCCCTCTGTTAGCCTAAGGTCTCTGTTAGCCTAAGTTATCTCTCTGTCAGCCCAAGGTCTCACTGTCAGCCTAAGGCAGTGCTTCTCAATTATTTTCTGTTACGCCCCCCCTAGGAAGAAGTAAACATTTCGCGCCCCCCAACTCTCCGCCGCGACTGTAAATAGTATAATTTGTCTATAAAATTGTTATAAGTACACCTCTGCATAACATTGTATCCTTATTAACATTAAAGAAAACAAAAAAATAAAAAATAAAGTAATATAGATCAACTTACAACAAAGAATAACTTTATTAACATTGTTTTTAGTCTGTAACAGAAAATAATTAAAGTTCATCAATTTGCCTGAAATAAAATAAAAAATTCAAACCTTATTTAAACTGTAAACATTTTTTGACCATTTGATACTGAAAAACAAAATTAAATATAATCAATAAATAATAATACATTCAAATTGATCAGCAACATTAACTCAGGAGCACAATATATGAAACACTGACCTATAAAACAAAAATGAATAAAACAATTTGTGCTGATTTTTTTATAAAATTGAGGAACTCAGGATTAATGGCTACAATGAGCACATTTTGCAGTGCACAGCTTTTCGAAGCGGGGTTTGAAGCATTACATTTACATTTAACATTTTAGTCATTTAGCAGACGCTCTTATCCAGAGCGACTTACAGTTAGCGAGTGCATACATTTTCATACTGGCCCCCCGTGGGAAACGAACCCACAACCCTGGCGTTGCAAGCGCCATGCTCTACCAACTGAGCTACACGGGGCCAAGCATGATACTGAAACTATCAGCTCCTGCTCAATGTTTAGCTGGGACCTGTACTTGGTCTTCAGTGCAGCAACAGCAGAGAAGCCAGTCTCACAAAGATAAGATGTTGCAAAAGGAAGAAGAATGCCCATGGCCCTCTGCCCTAAGAGTGGATACTGCCTCTCTACACTCAGCCAGAATTCACTCAGTCTGTGATGTGAACCTCAGTCTCAATGTGAAGTCAGACGTCATACAGTGAGGGAAAAAAGTATTTGATCCCCTGCTGATTTTGTACGTTTGCCCACTGACAAAGAAATGATCAGTCTATAATTTTAATGGTAGGTTTATTTGAACAGTGAGAGACAGAATAACAACAGAAAAATCCAGAAAAACGCATGTCAAAAATGTTATAAATTGATTTACATTTTAATGAGGGAAATAACTATTTGACCCCCTCTCAATCAGAAAGATTTCTGGCTCCCAGGTGTCTTTTATACAGGTATTGAGCTGAGATTAGGAGCACACTCTTAAAGGGAGTGCTCCTAATCTCAGCTTGTTACATGTATAAAAGACACCTGTCCACAGAAGCAATCAATCAATCAGATTCCAAACTCTCCACCATGGCCAAGACCAAGGAGCTCTCCAAGGATGTCAGGGACAAGATTGTAGACCTACACAAGGCAGGAATGGGCTACAAGACCATTGCCAAGCAGCTCGGTGAGAAGGTGATGTCACACCCTGGCTCTGGGACTCTATATGTTGAGCCAGGGTGTGTTCATTCTATGTGTTTATTTCTATGTTGGTAATTCTGTTGTGTTTATTTCTATGTTGGCTAGAGTGACTCCCAATCAGAGGCAACGAGTGTCAGCTGTCGTTGGTTGTCTCTGATTGGGAGCCATATTTATACTGTCTATTTTCCCTTTGTGTTTGTGGGTTCTTGTTCCGTGTTCGGTCTTTGTTACCGTAGACTTCACGAGTCGTTTCTTGTTTTGTTTATTGTGTCGATTATCACTAAAGATAATAAAGTTTACCATGTTCGTTCATCACGCTGCGCCTTGGTCTCTCCCTGACGATCGTGACAGAAGAACCCACCATGCAACGACCAAGCAGCGTGTCCAGGGGCAGCTCTTGGGCTGGACATGGGAGGAAGCGCCGGGAGAAGAGACGGTGGAGGCGCGCCGTAGAGAGGAGCAGCGGCGCCAAACGGGTCAACGTCGGACAGGCGAGAGGCAACCCCAGAAAATTTTTAGGGGGGGGCACACGGCATGGACGACGGGGCTGACGGAGGCAGAAAAGGGGCGGATTCAGAAGGCCACCAGGTTACGGATACACCGCCCTGTACGTCCTGTGCGGATGCCTCACACAGAGTGTGTGAGGGTAGGCATTCAGCCAGGACGGGTTGTGGCCGCTCTTCACTCCAGGTCTCCTATCCGTCTCCACAGCCCGGTTCGGCCTGTCCCTGCTCCACGCACCAAGCCTACGGTGTGCGTCGCCAGCCCGGTCCGGCCTGTCCCTGCTCCACGCACCAAGTCTACGGTGTGCGTCGCCAGCCCAGCCCGGCCTGTCCCTGCTCTACGCACCAAGCCTACGGTGTGCGTCGCCAGCCCAGTCCGGTCTGTCCCTGCTCTACGCACCAAGCCTACGGTGTGCGTCGCCAGCCCAGTCCGGCCTGTCCCTGCTCCACGCACCAAGCCTACGGTGTGCGTCGCCAGCCCGGCCCGGCCTGTTCCTGCCACTCGCACCAAGTCTACGGTGCGCGTCGCCAGCCCGGCCCGGCCTGTTCCTGCCACTCGCACCAAGTCTACGGTGCACGTCGCCAGCCCGGCCCGGCCTGTTCCTGCTACTCGCACTAAGCCAGGGGTGCGAGACGTCAGCCTGGTAAGGCCTGTTCCTGCTACTCGCACTAAGCCAGGGGTGCGAGTCATCAGCCTGGTAAGGCCCGTTCCTCCTCCACGCACTAAGCCAGGGGTGCGAGTCGTCAGCCTGGTAAGGCCCGTTCCTCCTCCACGCACTAAGCCAGGGGTGCGAGTCGTCAGCCTGGTAAGGCCCGTTCCTCCTCCACGCACCAAGCCAGGGGTGCGCGTCGTCAGCCTGGTAAGGCCCGTTCCTCCTCCACGCACCAAGCCAGGGGTGCGCGTCGTCAGTCCAGCACAACCCGTGCCTGGGTCACCGGTGCCTGGTAAGGTACCGGTCAACTGCTCCACTATGGAGCTGAAGCTAACCGCTCCTGCTAAGTCCAGTTCAGCTCCAGCCGGCGGGGCCAGACTGGACCAGGGGCGCTATGGGGGGTTTATTGGAGGGTGGTGGTCAAGGCCGGAGCCAGAACCGCCGCCGAGGAGGTATGCCCGCCCAGCCCTCCCCTGTTTTGTTCAGGTTGAGGCGCGGTCGCAGTCCGCGCCTTTAGGGGGGGGGTACTGTCACACCCTGGCTCTGGGACTCTATATGTTGAGCCAGGGTGTGTTCATTCTATGTGTTTATTTCTATGTTGGTAATTCTGTTGTGTTTATTTCTATGTTGGCTAGAGTGACTCCCAATCAGAGGCAACGAGTGTCAGCTGTCGTTGGTTGTCTCTGATTGGGAGCCATATTTATACTGTCTATTTTCCCTTTGTGTTTGTGGGTTCTTGTTCCGTGTTCGGTCTTTGTTACCGTGGACTTCACGAGTCGTTTCTTGTTTTGTTTATTGTGTCGATTATCACTAAAGATAATAAAGTTTACCATGTTCGTTCATCACGCTGCGCCTTGGTCTCTCCCTGACGATCGTGACAGGTGACAACAGTTGGTGCGATTATTCGCAAATGGAAGAAACACAAAATAACTGTCAATCTCCCTTGGCCTGGGGCTCCATGCAAGATCTCACCTCGTGGAGTTGCAATGATCATGAGAACGGTGAGGAATCAGCCCAGAACTACACGTGAGGATCTTGTCAATGATCTCAAGGCAGCTGGGACCATAGTCACCAAGAAAACAATTGGTAACACACTACGCCGTGAAGGACTGAAATCCTGCAGTGCCCGCAAGGTCCCCCTGCTCAAGAAAGCACATATACAGGCCCGTCTGAAGTTTGCCAATGAACATCTGAATGATTCAGAGGAGAACTGGGTGAAAATGTTGTGGTCAGATGAGACCAAAATGGAGCTCTTTGGCATCAACTCAACTCGCCGTGTTTGGAGGAGGAGGAATGCTGCCTATGACCCCAAGAACACCATCCCTACCGTCAAACATGGAGGTGGAAACATTATGCTTTGGTGGTGTTTTTCTGCTAAGGGGACAGGACAACTTCACTGCATCAAAGGGACGATGGACGGGGCCATGTACCATCAAATCTTCGGTGAGAACCTCCTTCCCTCAGCCAGGGCATTGAAAATGGGTCGTGGATGGGTATTCCAGCATGACAATGACCCAAAACACACGGCCAAGGCAACAAAGGAGTGGCTCAAGAAGAAGAACATTAAGGTCCTGGAGTGGCCTAGCCAGTCTCCAGACCTTAATCACATAGAAAATCTGTGGAGGGAGCTGAAGGTTCGAGTTGCCAAACGTCAGGCTCGAAACCTTAATGACTTGGAGAAGATCTGCAAAGAGGAGTGGGACAAAATCCCTCCTGAGATGTGTGCAAACCTGGTGGCCAACTACAAGAAATGTCTGACCTCTGTGATTGCCAACAAGGGTTTTGCCACCAAGTACTAAGTCATGTTTTGCAGAGGGGTCAAATACTTATTTCCCTCATTAAAATGTAAATGAATTCATAACATTTTTGACATACGTTTTTCTGGATTTTTTTGTTGTTATTCTGTCTCTCACTATTCAAATAAACCTACCCTTAAAATTATAGACTGATCATGTCTTTGTCAGTGGGCAAACGTACAAAATCAGCAGGGAATCAAATACTTTTTTCCCTCACTGTATCAATGAACTGGTCCTCCTCTGCAGAGCTGAAACCAGTTGGAGCTGGTGCATTGAAAGGATCTCTCACCCAGTCATATTGGGAACTGTTTTCAGGGAAGTACTTTTTAAAGAATCCCATCAGTGATGAAATATGCTCCTTAATATATGGAATCACTGAGGTGGCATCATAGTCAGTAGTGTCAACAAATTCATGCAGGTTCTCGAATGAATCAGTATTTCCTTCATCAAGTCGCCCATCCCACATTGCAAGCGTTCGAGTGAAAGAGCTGATCTTGTCTGTGACCTGAGGTGTTTATCTTTCCCTTGAAGCTGTAGATTTAGTTCATTTAGCTTTCCAAATATGTCACTCGGGTAGGCCAGTTTTGCCAGGAAGTTCTCATCACTAAATTTTTCTGCGAGGTCATACTTGTGCTCCTGCTCCGAAAACATTCTTAACTGCTCTCTGAGCTCAAAAACTCGGGACAAGACTTTTCCTCGTGACAGCCACCTTGCTTCACTGTGAAACAGCACAGCTTCATGTTCAGCTCCCATCTCCTCACAGATAGCAGAGAAGACTCTTGTTTTTAGTGGTCTGGTGATTGGGGTGTAATGTCTTTAAGTGACGCCTTAATTTATTTGGCTTCATGCTGTCCGCTGCCAACATTTTTAGACACAGTAAACATACCGGTCTTTCCTCGTCTCCCACCGTAGTTGCAGTGAAGCCAAGCGCTACATACGCTTCGTCATATTTCCTTGTCTTAGCTTTCGGGAGACGTACGTTTGTCTCATCTCCATCTCTCTCCGCCTTTCTTTTCATCCCTGTTAAATATTTTCCCATGGTGTCTCTTAAGGGTTTGTTATCTGCACTTCATATCTCCTGCTCTGTGCTGTGTGCTCTTGTTCCGTGCAAAAAAAACCTACTCCCTGCGGCAAAACAAAAGCATGTTCCCCGGGGTCACACGCGCCGCCCCCTGGCATCGCTCCGAGCCCCCCCAGGGGGGCGCGCCCCACTATTTGAGAAGGACTGGCCTAAGGTCTCGCTCTGTTAGCCTAAGGTCTCCCTCTGTCAGCCTAAGGTCTCCCTCTGTCAGCCCAAGGTCTCACTGTCAACCTACGGTCTCGCTCTGTTAGCTTAAGGTATCTCTCTGTTAGCCTAAGGTCTCTCACTGTCAGCTTATGGTCTCTCTCTGTTAGCCTAAGGTCTCTCTCTGTCAGCCTAAGGTCTCTCACTGTCAGCCTACGGTCTCTCTCTGTTAGCCTAAGGTCTCCCACTGTCAGCCTACGGTCTCTCTCTGTTAGCCTAAGGTCTCTCACTGTCAGCTTATGGTCTCTCTCTGTTAGCCTAAGGTCTCTCTCTGTCAGCCTAAGGTCTCTCACTGTCAGCCTACGGTCTCTCTCTGTTAGCCTAAGGTCTCCCACTGTCAGCCTACGGTCTCTCTCTGTTAGCCTAAGGTCTGTCTCTGTTAGCCTAAGGTCTCTCTCTGTCAGCCTAAGTTATCTCTCTGTTAGCCTAAGGTCTCCCTCTGTCAGCCTAAGGTCTCTCACTGTCAGCCTACGGTCTCCCTCTGTTAGCCCAAGGTCTCCCTCTGTTAGCCCAAGGTCTCCCTCTGTCAGCCCAAGGTCTCCCTGTCAGCCTAAGGTCTTCCTCTGTCAGCCTAAGGTCTCACTCTGTTAGCATAAGGTCTCTCTCTGTCAGCCTAAGGTCTCTATCAGCCTAAGGTCTCTCACTGTCAGCCTAAGGTCTCTCTCTGTTAGCCTAAGGTCTCTCTCTGTTAGCCTAAGGTCTCTCTCTGTCAGCCTAAGGTCTCTCACTGTCAGCCTACGGTCTCTCTCTGTTAGCCTAAGGTCTCTCACTGTCAGCCTACGGTCTCTCTCTCTTAGCCTAAGGTCTCTCTCTGTTAGCCTAATGTCTCTCTCTGTCAGCCTAAGTTATCTCTCTGTTAGCCTAAGGTCTCTGTCAGCCTAAGGTCTCTCACTGTCAGCCTACGGTCTCCCTCTGTTAGCCTAAGGTCTCCCTCTGTTAGCCTAAGGTCTCCCTCTGTCAGCCCAAGGTCTCCCTCTGTCAGCCCAAGGTCTCACTGTCAGCCTAAGGTCTCTCTGTCAGCCTAAGGTCTCACTCTGTCAGCCCAAGGTCTCACTGTCAGCCTACGGTCTCGCTCTGTTAGCCTAAGGTCTCCCTCTGTTAGCCTAAGGTCTCTCTCTGTCAGCCTAAGGTCTCCCTCTGTCAGCCCAAGGTCTCCCTCTGTCAGCCCAAGGTCTCCCTCTGTCAGCCCAAGGTCTCCCTCTGTCAGCCCAAGGTCTCCCTCTGTCAGCCCAAGGTCTCCCTCTGTCAGCCCAAGGTCTCACTGTCAGCCCAAGGTCTCACTGTCAGCCCAAGGTCTCACTGTCAGCCTAAGGTCTCGCTCTGTTAGCCTAAGGTCTCGCTCTGTTAGCCTAAGGTCTCCCTCTGTCAGCCTAAGGTCTCCCTCTGTCAGCCCAAGGTCTCACTGTCAACCTACGGTCTCGCTCTGTTAGCTTAAGGTATCTCTCTGTCAGCCTACGGTCTCCCTCTGTTAGCCTAAGGTATCTCTCTGTCAGCCTACGGTCTCCCTCTGTTAGCCTAAGGTCTCCCTCTGTTAGCCCAAGGTCTCCCTCTGTCAGCCTAAGGTCTCCCTCTGTCAGCCCAAGGTCTCACTGTCAGCCCAAGGTCTCACTCTCAGCCCAAGGTCTCACTCTCAGCCCAAGGTCTCACTGTCAGCCTAAGGTCTCGCTCTGTTAGCCCAAGGTCTCACTGTCAGCCCAAGGTCTCACTGTCAGCCCAAGGTCTCACTGTCAGCCTAAGGTCTCGCTCTGTTAGCCTAAGGTCTCTCTCTGTTAGCCTAATGTCTCTCTCTGTCAGCCTAAGTTATCTCTCTGTTAGCCTAAGGTCTCTGTCAGCCTAAGGTCTCTCACTGTCAGCCTACGGTCTCCCTCTGTTAGCCTAAGGTCTCCCTCTGTTAGCCTAAGGTCTCCCTCTGTTAGCCTAAGGTCTCCCTCTGTCAGCCCAAGGTCTCCCTCTGTCAGCCCAAGGTCTCACTGTCAGCCTAAGGTCTCTCTGTCAGCCTAAGGTCTCACTCTGTCAGCCCAAGGTCTCACTGTCAGCCTACGGTCTCGCTCTGTTAGCCTAAGGTCTCCCTCTGTTAGCCTAAGGTCTCTCTCTGTCAGCCTAAGGTCTCCCTCTGTCAGCCCAAGGTCTCCCTCTGTCAGCCCAAGGTCTCACTGTCAGCCTAAGGTCTCGCTCTGTCAGCCTAAGGTCTCGCTCTGTCAGCCTAAGGTCTCGCTCTGTTAGCCTAAGGTCTCACTCTGTCAGCCTAAGGTCTCCCTCTGTCAGCCCAAGGTCTCACTGTCAACCTACGGTCTCCCTCTGTAAGCCTACGGTCTCCCTCTGTTAGCCTAAGGTATCTCTCTGTCAGCCTACGGTCTCCCTCTGTTAGCCTAAGGTCTCCCTCTGTTAGCCTAAGGTCTCCCTCTGTCAGCCCAAGGTCTCCCTCTGTCAGCCCAAGGTCTCCCTCTGTCAGCCCAAGGTCTCACTGTCAGCCCAAGGTCTCACTGTCAGCCTAAGGTCTCGCTCTGTTAGCCTAAGGTCTCCCTCTGTTAGCCTAAGGTCTCTCTCTGTCAGCCTAAGGTCTCTCTCTGTCAGCCTAAGGTCTCTCTCTGTCAGCCCAAGGTCTCACTGTCAGCCTAAGGTCTCCCTCTGTCAGCCTAAGGTCTCTCTCTGTCAGCCTAAGGTCTCGCTCTGTTAGCCTAAGGTCTCACTCTGTCAGCCTAAGGTCTCCCTCTGTCAGCCCAAGGTCTCACTGTCAACCTACGGTCTCGCTCTGTTAGCCTAAGGTCTCCCTCTGTAAGCCTACGGTCTCCCTCTGTTAGCCTAAGGTATCTCTCTGTCAGCCTACGGTCTCCCTCTGTTAGCCTAAGGTCTCCCTCTGTTAGCCTAAGGTCTCGCTCTGTCAGCCTAAGGTCTCCCTCTGTCAGCCCAAGGTCTCACTGTCAGCCCAAGGTCTCACTGTCAGCCCAAGGTCTCACTGTCAGCCTAAGGTCTCGGTCTGTTAGCCTAAGGTCTCGCTCTGTTAGCCTAAGGTCTCCCTCTGTCAGCCTAAGGTCTCCCTCTGTCAGCCTATTTTAAGATTGTCTGGATACTAGGGATGACTTGTAGAAAGGGGAAAACAGAGGGATGGGGAGGAAAGATAAGATGGTTGAGGGATGGTGAGACTAGAGAATAGTTAAGAAGGTAGAGCAGCGCTTTATTATGGACAGACTTCTCCCCATCCTAGCTACTGATAGGACCTGCCTTGTTGATAGTGCTGTTAAGAAGGCTGAGCAGCGCTTTATTATGGACAGACTTCTCCCCATCCTAGCTACTGTTGTATCAGTATGTTTTGACCATGACAGTTTACAATCCAGGGTTACTCCAAGCAGTTTAGTCTCCTCAACTTGCTCAATTTCCACATTATTCATTACGAGATTTAGTTGAGGTTTAGGGTTTAGTGAATCATTTGTCCCAAATACAATGCTTTTAGTTTTTGAAATATTTCTGTTTAACTTATTCCTTGCCACCCATTCTGAAACTAACTGCAGCTCTTTGTTAAGTGTTGCTGTCATTTCAGTTGCTGTGGTATCTGATGTGTATAGTGTTGAGTCATCCACATACATAGACACACTGGCTTTACTCAAAGCCAGTGGCATGTCGTTAGTAAAGATTGAAAAAACAAGGGGCCTAGACAGCTGCCCTGGGGAATTCCTGATTCTACCTGGATTATGTTGGAGAGTCTTCCATTAAAGAACACCCTCTGTGTTCTGTTAGACAGGTAACTCTTTATCTACAATATAGCAGTGGGTGTAAAGCCATAACACATATGTTTTTCCAGCAACAGACATTGATCGATAATGTCAAAAGCCGCACTGAAGTCTAACAAAACAGCCCCCACAATATTTTTATCATCAGTTTCTCTCAGCCAATCATCAGTCATTTGTTTCAGTGCTGTGCTTGTTGAATGTCCTTCCTTATAAGCGTGCTCAAAGTCTGTTGTCAATTTGTTTACAGTAAAATATCATTGCATCTGGTCAAACACAATTTTTTCCAATAGTTTACTAAGGGTTGGTAACAGGCTGATTGGTCAGATATACTTGGATGTGTAGTGTCAGCGTTTGTTGCTGGCATGTCATGCCTAAGTTTGCTAATCTTGCCAATGAAAAAAACAAAGTAGTTGGCATTATCAGTGGGTTTTGTGATGAATGAGCCTTCTGATTCAATGAATGATGGAGCGGAGTTTGCCTTTTTGCCCAAAATTTCATTTAAGGTGCTCCAAAGCTTTTTACTATCATTCTTTATGTAATTTATCCTTTTTTCATAGTGTAGTTTCTTCTTTTTATTCAGTTTAGTCACATGATTTCTCAAATTGCAGTACGTTTGCCAATCGGTTGTACAGCCAGACCTATTTGCCATCTCTTTTGCCTCATCCCTCTCAACCATACAATTTTTAATGAAACTGGTTGAGAGAATGCCAAGAGTGTGCAAAGCTGTTATCAAGGCAAAGGGTGGCTATTTGAAGAATCTCAAATATAACATATATTTTCAATTAACAGTTTTTTGGTTACTACATGATTCCATATGTGTTATTTCATAGTTTTGATGTCTTCACTATTATTCTACAATGTAGAAAATAGTTTTAAAAAATAAGAAAAACCTTGAATGAGTAGGTGTGTCCAAACTTTTAACCGGTAGTGTAAATCACCCAGAAAATATATCACATACATTATCAAGCATTTCACACATGTTATCCAGATATGACTGTTAGCACTTGGTGGTCTATAGCAGCTTCCAACCAGAATGGGCTTTAGGTAAGGCAGGTGAACCTGTAGCCATATTACTTCAACAATATTTAACAGGAGATCCTCTCTAATCTTTACAGGAATATGGTTCTGAAATATAGACCGCAACACCACCCCCGTTGGCATTTCTGTATTTTCTGTAAATGTTATAACCTTGCATTGCTACCACTATCATCAAAAGTAAGTGAGTTTCAGAGATTCTCAGAATATGAATTTCATCAGTTACTAGCAAATTGGTAGAGCATGGTGTTTGCTACGCCAGGGTTGTGGGTTCAATTCCTACGGGGGACCAGTACAAAAGTATAAAAATGTATGCACTCACTACTGTAAGTCGCTCTGAGTAAGAGCGTCTGCTAAATTGTAAAAAAAAAGGAAAAAAAGGCCATTCACCTCAACTGCTTCAGACCCACTACACACAGACAGACACACACACTACGCCTGACCAGAAAACCAACACTAAAACATGTCCCTCTCTCCTGCAACTGACTAATGAAAACATGTATTTTAAGTTGCTTGACAGATAGAACAGTAAAGGCAGACTGGACTTAAGCTATCTTTTGTTTCTTCTCAAAGCCAGGAGGTTTCTAACGTGAAGGGTCTTTCATGGTTAAATAAAAACAGAACCAGTTTGTTTGTTTCTTTGTCATTGTGATCTAAAGGCCCAGGGCTTGGTGCAAGGTCCTGTCTTGTACATTTTTACATACGCTCTTATTCAAAGTGACTTACAGGAGCAATTAGGGTTAAGTGCCTTGCTCAAGGGCACATCAACAGATTTTTCACCTAGTCAGCTCTGGGATTAGAACCAGCGACCTTTCGGTTACTGGCACAACGCTCTTTACCACTAAGCTACCTGCCGCCCCAATATAATACTTACATTTACTGATGTAGACCTAACCCCATCTTCCCAGAGAGCCTCTCTCTTCTCCTCCTCTTCTGTCTAGGGATGTGACAAATCTAAAATTGTTCTTAAAATTTGAACAGCCATTTTTTTTCTCCATTTAAACGATACAAACTAAATCATAAAATGAAGTGAATTCACAATTCAGATATAGTCCTGCGTATGACCGCTAGGGGGCAGTGCAGTTCAAGCTAGCGCAGCCCTGGCTACCTACCTTACTGCTGTCCCCCACCCACTCAGCAACGATGGTATAAATGTTGTTTTAGGCTGTGTGTTCTCAGTTCACATTATTATTATTATTTATTCCATGGGACTTCTTATCAATGTGATGCCTCGTTGCAGTGATGCTTAGTGGTTAAGAGTGTTGTGCCAGTAACTGAAAGGTCGCTGGTTCTAATCCCTGAGCTGACTAGGTGAAAAATCTGTCGATGTGCCCTTGAGCAAGGCACTTAACCCTAATTGCTCCTGTAAGTCGCTCTGGATAAGAGCGTCTGCTAAATGACTAAAATGTAAATGTATGACAGCGTGTTCATAGACGTCCAACAATCTGTTGTTAACTTAACGCCACGTATGGTGTTCGAGAGCTCACGCTTTCTCCTTCCAGTTTTTCAAAATGGCATCTTGAAGTCTGGTTCTAGATATGCCATTAAGGCATTGAAGCTGACATCCTCTACCATTGACAATGGCTGCATATCAACTGCAATCATATCTGTAATCAGCGCTGTGATTTTCTCACTCTGTCTCTTATCGCACTGCTGCCAGCAACGGGTTGGCATGGCAACATGGTGCCTCCCATTCAGCATTGCACCTGTACTGCCACCGTAGCTAAATGTCACAACCTTGTCATTTAAATTCTCAAAGTATTGCCATACTGGACTTCGCTGATGTCGCGCTTTCCTGTCTCACTCTCTGCCATTTTTCCAACTGTTAACGACGATGACGTGCAGAGCACTTTATATATGTGGCAAATCCTCCCGAGTGGCGCAGTGGTCTAAGGCACTGCATCGCAGTGCTAGCTGTGCCACTAGAGATCCTGGTTCGAATCCAGGCTCTGTCGTAGCCGGCCGCGACCGGGAGACCCATGGGGTGGCACACAATTGGCCCAGCGTCGTCCAGGGTAGGGGATGGAATGGCCGGCAGGGATGTGGGTTTGCAACGCCAGGGTTGTGGGTTTGATTTCCACGGGGGGCCAGTATGAAAAAAATAAATAATGTATGCACTCACTGTAAGTCGCTCTGGATAAGAGCATCTGCTAAATGACTAAAATATAAATCATTTGAAATATGCATATCTCCTTTGATACAGGAGGGGTTCCTAGTTCCGGAGCGACCCACTAGGTGTCATCCTTAGGCACCTCCTCACTCACAGTTGGGACTAATCATCTTCCTATTGGTGTCACCTGTGTCTATCGGTTCACCTGTGTATTTATGCCCTCACTTCCCTGTGTTCCCTTGCTCAGTTTTCTCTGCTAGTTTCACTAAGCCAAGCAGTACTAATCAGTGTCTGATCACGGGACGTATGGACAGGTACGTGAGAAGTGTTCTCCCTGTTTATTTATTATTTCAGTCACAGTTAGTATTTCATATTTTTGTCTGTCTGCCTGTTTTTTGTTTTGTTTTATTTGCTCTGCCTTTCTTTTTCGTGTAAAGACCGTTATTTTGTATCCTGGCTTCGGGACCATCAGTAAAGTTCCTTTTTTCACCATCTCTGCCTACTGCCTACTGTCTAACCTGCACCGCACCTGGTTTACACCTCACACCAACCCTTACAGAAAAATGAGCCACTATGGACCCAGCGAAGGCAGCACAGTATCATAGCGCATTGGCAACGCAGGGAGCCATGCTGAACCAACACGACCGCAGCCTGCAGCAGATCATGGAGAATCTCCGCCAGCTGACGATCGCCGTGCAGAGCCGGGTGGACACCCGACCAGCACCGGCAGCTGGCAGAGCGGAAGCCGTGGCAGCAGCGTCTCCAGTCTCGCCTGCAACATCGCGGGAACTCCGCCTACCACCTCCGGAGAGGTATGACGGACGTCCAGAGGGCTGAAGGGAATTCCTCACCCAATTTTCCATGATATTCAGCCTACAACCCTCCTCCTTCCCGATGGGTCGGGCCCTTTCCTGGGCTACCGCAGAGTGGGAGAGCCAAACACCTCTCGGGTGGGAGGCGGTTCACAGTCTGTCGGCAAGGTGACCGTTTGGTGGCGGACTACTCCGTGGAGTTCCGGACCCGGGCTCGAGAGGCAGGATGGGTGGAGGACCTATCAGAGGGGATGAAGGACGAACTCTCCTTCAGGGAGCTGCCTGAGCGACTGGACGGCCTCGTCGACCTCTCGGTGCGGGTAGACAATCGGCGTCGTGAGAGTGCCCAGAGGCTTTACAGGATGGAGAGGCAGAGGCGTCTGTGCCAGGGACGTTGTCTGTACTGCAGCCAGACAGGTCACCACTGCGAATCATGCCCGGAGAAGCCAGGAAATGGGAGGGCTCGCTAGTATCGGGACGGGACTAGCGAGCCGGAACCAAAACCCCAACTCCAGAGACTCCCGGCCTTTTCGTCCCGTCAGGGTTCAGTGGGCCTGCGCTGTGCGTCGGATGCATGCACTGGTGGATTCTGGGGCCGCGGGAAACCTTATGGACGCGAGGCTGGCCCAAAGGTGGATGTCAGATCACCACCGCAAGCTGAACCTCAGCAAGACGGAGCAGTCCTCCCGGGGAAGGACTGCCCGCTCCGTGATCTCGCCATCACTGTTGACAACTCCATTGTGTCCTCCTCCCAGAGTGCAAAGAACCTTGGCGTGACCCTGGACAACACCCTGTCGTTCTCCGCTAACATCAAAGCGGTGACCCGATCCTGTAGGTTCATGCTCTACAACATTCGCAGAGTACGACCCTGCCTTACACAGGAAGCGGCACAGGTCCTAATCCAGGCACTTGTCATCTCCCGTCTGGATTACTGCAACTCGCTGTTGGCTGGGCTACCTACCTGTGCCATTAAACCCCTACAACTGATCCAAAACGCTGCAGCCCGTCTGGTGTTCAACCTTCCCAAGTTCTCTCATGTCACCCCGCTCCTCCACACACTCCACTGGCTTCCAGTTGAGGCTCGCATCTACTACAAGACCATGGTGCTTGCCTACGGAGCTGTGAGGGGAACAGCACCTCCTTACCTTCAGGCTCTGATCAGACCCTACACCCAAACGAGGGCACTACGTTCATCCACCTCTGGCCTGCTAGCCCCCCTACCTCTACGGAAGCACAGTTCCCGCTCAGCCTAGTCAAAGCTATTCGCTGCTCTGGCACCCCAATGGTGGAACAAGCTCCCCCACGACGCCAGGACAGCGGAGTCACTGACCACCTTCCGGAGACACTTGAAACCCTACCTCTTTAAGGAATAACTGGAATAGTCTAACAGTAATCCTTCTACACCCCCCCTCTCCCAGTGGTGGTTGTCCCACTGGCTATCATAAGTTGAATGCACCAACTTGTAAGTCGCTCTGGATAAGAGTGTCTGCTAAATTATGTAAATGTAAATGTTCCGTTACTTTCCCTCTCCGAGACGGTTCTGGTCATGAGCCTGGACGGCCGGTTCCCGTACGGGCTATGGGATATGGATATCCAGTTTTTCATTGTCTGGCTTGTCGCCCACAAACCCCGGATAGACTGGTCCACGGGGCAGCTCATCCTGGAGGGAGGTGCCGCCCCCCGTCCTGTTCCGGTCTCCATTGACCACTCATCAGCCCAAACCACCGTCCCAGACCACCTACTAGTCCTCACCTCTTTCCCAGGTCCTGCACTCCGACACCGTCTACCGCCCTAGCGACGGTTGCCACCGGGAGGACAGCGGCTACAGACTCCGTCACCGGCCCAGACCTGGCAGGCGTTCCCCGAGAGTATTGGGATCTGGGGGAGGTGTTTAGTAAGAGGCGTGCCAAGGGCCTACCTCCTCATAGGCCATACGACCGTTCTATCAATCTCCTGCCGGGCGCCATGCCCACACGAGGGCGAATGTTTTCCTTGTCCCGGCCGGAGACGCTGGCCATGCGGGAGTATATCGACGAGGCATTCGTCGAGGGTCACATCCGTCCCTCCACCTCACCCGCGGGTGCGGACTTCTTCTTAGTGGTGAAAAAGGACGGTGGGCAGCGGCCGTGCATTGATTACCGGGCACTCAACGACATCACGGTTAAGAACCGCTACCCACTCCCACTGATGACGACGGTTTCGAGTCGTTGCAGGGAGCCCGGGTCTTCACCAAGCTGGACTTACGTAATGCCTACAACCTGGTGAGGATTCGGGAGGGGGATGAGTGGAAGGCGGCATTTTAATACACCTAGTGGGCATTATGAGTAACAAGTCATGCCGTTTGGTCTAGCCAACGCGCCTGCGGTGTTCCAGGCGTTGGTCAATGACGCGCTTCGTGTATTTGGATGATACCCTCATATTTTCAAAGGACATGAGTGAACACCAGCAGCACGTTCGGCAGGTCCTCCAACACCTTCTCCGTCACCAGCTCTACGTCAAGGTGGAGAAGTGTGTGTTCCACACAGAGACCGTCTCCTTCCTGGGGTTCATCGTCACCCAGGGGGACCTACGGATGGACCCAGCCAAGGTCAGTGCGTTACTGGATTGGCCCCAGCCCTCATCCCTCAAGCAACTTCAACGTTTTTTAGGGTTCGCTAATTATGTATAGGTGATTAATTTGAAATGTGGGGCCAGGGGCGCTTGGGGATAGGCAGAGGTCGGAGCAGCCCTTAGCTCCCTAGCCGCTCCCCTGACAGCCCTCACCCAGACGAGCGTACACTCCTTCGCCTGGGAATGCATTTGATGCGCTGAAGCGGCGCTTTACATCGGCCCCGGCCTTCGGGCATCCTTATTCGTCCCTGCCGTTCATTGTGGAGGTGGATGCTCCAGACGTTGCGGTGGGAGAAAACCTGTCCCAGCGGTTCCTCACGGATGGTAAGACTGCGCATTTTTCTCCCGTCGGCTGTCCCCGGCGGAGCGGAATTACAACGTGGGGAACCGTGAGCTGCTAGCGATCAAGCTCGCCTTGGGGGAGTGGAGACATCGTCTAGAGGGGGCCGCCCATCCATTTGTCCTATGGACCACAAGAACTTAGCCTAGCTTAGGTCGAAGAACACCAAGCCTGACGCGCTCTCCCGGCTGTTCGACCCCGTGGACCTGGTAGAGAGGGACGACCCCATTGTCCCCAACGCCCTGATTGCTGCCCCAGTTTCGTGGGGAATCAATAGGCTGGTCAGAGCAGCGCTACAGCGGGAGCTCGATCCGGGTGGAGGTCCATCGGGGAGGATGTACGTACCCAAGGCGGCGCGCTCACGACTGCTTCAGTGGGCGCACACGTCCGACATCGGGAGCTGTAGGTGTATTGGAGGGTGGCCACTTTAAGAAATGGAACACTAGTCACTTTAATAATGTTTACATATCTTGCACTACTCATCTCATATGTACAGTGGGGAAAAAAAGTATTTAGTCAGCCACCAATTGTGCAAGTTCTCCCACTTAAAAAGATGAGAGAGGCCTGTAATTTTCATCATAGGTACACGTCAACTATGACAGAGAAATTGAGAAAAGAAATCCAGAAAATCACATTGTAGGATTTTTTATGAATTTATTTGCAAATTATGGTGGAAAATAAGTATTTGGTCAATAACAAAAGTTTCTCAATACTTTGTTATATACCCTTTGTTGGCAATGACACAGGTCAAACGTTTTCTGTAAGTCTTCACAAGGTTTTCACACACTGTTGCTGGTATTTTGGCCCATTCCTCCATGCAGATCTCCTCTAGAGCAGGCGCTGGGCAACACGGACTTTCAACTCCCTCCAAAGATTTTCTATGGGGTTGAGATCTGGAGACTGGCTAGGCCACTCCAGGACCTTGAAATGCTTCTTACGAAGCGACTCCTTCGTTGCCCGGGCGGTGTGTTTGGGATCATTGTCATGCTGAAATACCCAGCCACGTTTCATCTTCAATGCCCTTGCTGATGGAAGGAGGTTTTCACTCAAAATCTCACGATACATGGCCCCATTCATTCTTTCCTTTACACGGATCAGTCGTCCTGGTCCCTTTGCAGAAAAACAGCCCCAAAGCATGATGTTTCCACCCCCATGCTTCACAGTAGGTATGGTGTTCTTTGGATGCAACTCAGCATTCTTTGTCCTCCAAACACGACGAGTTGAGTTTTTACCAAAAAGTTATATTTTGGTTTCATCTGACCATATGACATTCTCCCAATCCTCTTCTGGATCATCCAAATGCACTCTAGCAAACTTCAGAAGGGCCTGGACATGTACTGGCTTAAGCAGGGGGACACGTCTGGCACTGCAGGATTTGAGTCCCTGGCGGCGTAGTGTGTTACTGATGGTAGGCTTTGTTACTTTGGTCCCAGCTCTCTGCAGGTCATTCACTAGGTCCCCCCGTGTGGTTCTGGGATTTTTGCTCACCGTTCTTGTGATCATTTTGACCCCACGGGGTGAGATCTTGCGTGGAGCCCCAGATCGAGGGAGATTATCAGAGGTCTTGTATGTCTTCCATTTCCTAATAATTGCTCCCACAGTTGATTTCTTCAAACCAAGCTGCTTACCTATTGCAGATTCAGTCTTCCCAGCCTGGTGCAGGTCTACAATTTTGTTTCTGGTGTCCTTTGACAGCTCTTTGGTCTTGGCCATAGTGGAGTTTGGAGTGTGACTGTTTGAGGTTGTGGACAGGTGTCTTTTATACTGATAACAAGTTCAAACAGGTGCCATTAATACAGGTAACGAGTGGAGGACAGAGGAGCCTCTTAAAGAAGAAGTTACAGGTCTGTGAGAGCCAGAAATCTTGCTTGTTTGTAGGTGACCAAATACTTATTTTCCACCATAATTTGCAAATAAATTCATTAAAAATCCTACAATGTGATTTTCAGGATTTTTTTCTTCTCAATTTGTCTGTCATAGTTGATGTGTACCTATGATGAAAATTACAGGCCTCTCTCATCTTTTTAAGTGGGAGAACTTGCACAATTGGTGCCTGACTAAATACTTTTTTCCCCCACTGTATATACTGTATTCTGTTCTATAATATTCTACTGTATCTTAGTCCATGCCGCTCTGTCATTGCTTGTCCATATATGTATATATTCTTCAATTCCATTCCTTACTAGATTTGTGTGTATTGGGTATATGTTGTGAAATTGTTAGTTATTACTGCACTGTCGGAGCTAGGAGCTACACCCGCAATAACATATGCTAAACACGTGTATTGGACAAATACAATTTGATTTGATTTGATTTAGTCAGTTAGTGGGATTACCTAAACATGGGTTAATTTAACCATCAGTTGGGTAGTTTTTACTTTCATGCTGGGTTGACCTATCAGCTGGGTCTTTTATATGTAATCCTTAGGTTATTTTTAGGAGGTGTAGCTTTCAGATAGATTTTATGAGAGTAAATTACATTCCTGTTCATCATATTAAGTTTACATACTGCATATTTAATTTCTCCCCACCAAAATAGCATTTTACACATTCTTCTAAAAATATTAATATGATTTATTACACATTATAATAAGGTGGTATCTATCCCAACAATGGGATTTGCATAGGTTTTTAGGGAATTTATACACTCTGTAAGCATCATTGAAGCTGACATTTTTTATACAAAGTTAAACCTTAACATGATAACAGATAAACAGAAATGACATTTACTCTCACGGGTGGCTAAAAATAACTATGTGAAAGCCACACCCCTACTAAACTACACCTCCAGTCTTCTGATCTGACCCACTGGGTCATATTTCAATAACCCAGCAACAATAACCCAGCATCAACAACCCAACCCTGCTCTTTTTAAAGAAAACAACCCAACTAAGTGGTCAACCAAAACACCCTGCAGTTGGGTCAACCAAAACACCCAGCAGTTGGGTCAACCAAAACACCCAGCAGTTGGATCAACCAAAACACCCAGCAGTTGGATCAAACAAAACACCCAGCAGTTGGATCAACCAAAACACCCAGCAGTTGGATCAACCAAAACACCCAGCAGTTGGATCAACCAAAACACCCAGCAGTTGGATCAACCAAAACACCCAGTGTATGACTAATGTATTATATAAACCCATTAGAATTGGTAGAGGATCACACACTGGGGGTGTGAACATTTAAACGTTAAGAAAAATCCCTAAACGAAAAACAATGTTGTTTTGGAACATAGATGCAGAAAATAAACTGCATAGTGGGTCAATTTCCACAACAACTAAGAGCGTTGAGGACCGAGGCTCAACTTTGAAACTTTGCACATGCGCAGATAACGTCGCTGACTGTGTGAGAGCGAAGTGTTGCATCTTGCTCATCTCAATATCCTAGCCTATTCATTGAGGATAGGCCCTGCTTTACGTGGTCCCCTGTAGCTCAATTGGTAGAGCATGGCGCTTGTAACGCCAGGGTAGTGGGTTCGATCCCCGGGACCACCCATACGTAAAAATGTATGCACACATGACTGTAAGTCGCTTTGGATAAAAGCGTCTGCTAAATGGCCTATTATTATTTTTATTATTTTACTGAAGTTGCGAGACATTGCAAGCCAAGAAATTGCGAGATACAGCATTTGATTGAAGATAGATAGGCCTAGTGCAGGGTTCTGTCTGTCTGGTGGCTGACCTGCCTATACTGATAGATAGGCCTAGTGCAGGGTTCTGTCTGTCTGGTGGCTGACCTGCCTATACTGATAGATAGGCCTAGTGCAGGGTTCTGTCTGTCTGGTGGCTGACCTGCCTATACTGATAGATAGGCCTAGTGCACGGTTCTGTCTGCCTGATGGCCGACCTGCCTATACTGATAGATAGGCCTAGTGCACGGTTCTGACTGTCTGTCTGGTGGCTGACCTGCCTATACTGATAGATAGGCCTAGTGCACGGTTCTGTCTGTCTGGTGGCTGACCTGCCTATACTGATAGATAGGCCTAGTCCACGGTTCTGACTGTCTGTCTGGTGGCTGACCTGCCTATACTGATAGATAGGCCTAGTGCACGGTTCTGACTGTCTGGTGGCTGACCTGCCTATACTGATAGATAGGCCTAGTGCACGGTTCTGACTGTCTGGTGGCTGACCTGCCTATACTGATAGATAGGCCTAGTGCACGATTCTGACTGTCTGGTGGCTGACCTGCCTATACTGATAGATAGACCTAGTGTACGGTTCTGACTGTCTGTCTGGTGGCTGACCTGCCTATACTGATAGATAGGCCTAGTGCAGGGTTCTGACTGTCTGGTGGCTGACCTGCCTATACTGATAGATAGGCCTAGTGCACGGTTCTGTCTGGTGGCTGACCTGCCTATACTGATAGATAGGCCTAGTGTACGGTTCTGTCTGTCTGGTGGCTGACCTGCCTATACTGATAGATAGGCCTAGTGCACGGTTCTGACTGTCTGTCTGGTGGCTGACCTGCCTATACTGATAGATAGGCCTAGTGCAGGGTTCTGTCTGTCTGGTGGCTGACCTGCCTATACTGATAGATAGGCCTAGTGCAGGGTTCTGACTGTCTGTCTGGTGGCTGACCTGCCTATACTGATAGATAGGCCTAGTGCACGGTTCTGACTGTCTGTCTGGTGGCTGACCTGCCTATACTGATAGATAGGACTAGTGCACGGTTCTGACTGTCTGTCTGGTGGCTGACCTGCCTATACTGATAGATAGGCCTAGTGCACGGTTCTGTCTGCCTGGTGGCTGACCTGCCTATACTGATAGATAGGCCTAGTGCAGGGTTCTGACTGTCTGTCTGGTGGCTGACCTGCCTATACTGATAGATAGACCTAGTGTACGGTTCTGACTGTCTGTCTGGTGGCTGACCTGCCTATACTGATAGATAGGCCTAGTGCAGGGTTCTGACTGTCTGGTGGCTGACCTGCCTATACTGATAGATAGGCCTAGTGCACGGTTCTGTCTGGTGGCTGACCTGCCTATACTGATAGATAGGCCTAGTGTACGGTTCTGTCTGTCTGGTGGCTGACCTGCCTATACTGATAGATAGGCCTAGTGCAGGGTTCTGACTGTCTGTCTGGTGGCTGACCTGCCTATACTGATAGATAGGCCTAGTGCAGGGTTCTGACTGTCTGTCTGGTGGCTGACCTGCCTATACTGATAGATAGGCCTAGTGCACGGTTCTGTCTGACTGTCTGGTGGCTGACCTGCCTATACTGATAGATAGGCCTAGTGCACGGTTCTGTCTGGTGGCTGACCTGCCTATACTGATAGATAGGCCTAGTGCACGGTTCTGACTGTCTGTCTGGTGGCTGACCTGCCTATACTGATAGATAGGCCTAGTGCAGGGTTCTGTCTGTCTGGTGGCTGACCTGCCTATACTGATAGATAGGCCTAGTGCAGGGTTCTGACTGTCTGTCTGGTGGCTGACCTGCCTATACTGATAGATAGGCCTAGTGCACGGTTCTGACTGTCTGTCTGGTGGCTGACCTGCCTATACTGATAGATAGGACTAGTGCACGGTTCTGACTGTCTGTCTGGTGGCTGACCTGCCTATACTGATAGATAGGCCTAGTGCACGGTTCTGTCTGCCTGGTGGCTGACCTGCCTATACTGATAGATAGGCCTAGTGCACGGTTCTGACTGTCTGTCTGGTGGCTGACCTGCCTATACTGATAGATAGGACTAGTGCACGGTTCTGACTGTCTGTCTGGTGGCTGACCTGCCTATACTGATAGATAGGCCTAGTGCACGGTTCTGACTGTCTGTCTGGTGGCTGACCTGCCTATACTGATAGATAGGACTAGTGCACGGTTCTGACTGTCTGTCTGGTGGCTGACCTGCCTATACTGATAGATAGGCCTAGTGCACGGTTCTGACTGTCTGTCTGGTGGCTGACCTGCCTATACTGATAGATAGGCCTAGTGCACGGTTCTGTCTGGTGGCTGACCTGCCTATACTGATAGATAGGCCTAGTGCACGGTTCTGTCTGGTGGCTGACCTGCCTATACTGATAGATAGGCCTAGTGCACGGTTCTGACTGTCTGTCTGGTGGCTGACCTGCCTATACTGATAGATAGGCCTAGTGCACGGTTCTGACTGTCTGTCTGGTGGCTGACCTGCCTATACTGATAGATAGGCCTAGTGCACGGTTCTGTCTGTCTGTCTGGTGGCTGACCTGCCTATACTGATAGATAGGCCTAGTGCACGGTTCTGACTGTCTGTCTGGTGGCTGACCTGCCTATACTGATAGATAGGCCTAGTGCACGGTTCTGTCTGTCTGTCTGGTGGCTGACCTGCCCCTTCCCTCTCTCTCTATCCCTCGCTAGCTCGCTATGAAGGATGCGAGTGTATGTGTTCTCGGAATTATAACTTAAGCAGGAATTTGATCTTTTATTTTTGAGAGCCAACAACTACAGATAAAAGTCAAATAAAACATACTATTTAATGGCAAATAAACCTGGGAAATATCTCACAGACCTCACAAAATGAATACATGCTAAACCAGTTATAATTTTAAAAGATTAATATGGGTTAATTAGAAACAACAATGTGATTAATGACCATTTTAAAAGCTTCTATGAAAATCTATATTAATCAGAATTAGACTCAACCCTATGAAAGCAGTTTTAATTAAATGGAAAAATCTTCCCATAAATCTTACAGGTAGAATAAACCTCCTCAGGCCTCCTGAGTGGCACAGTGGTCTAAGGCACTGCATCGCAGTGGTTCGGTGTCACTACAGCCTGGGGTTCGATCCGAGGCTGTGTCATTACTGGCCGTGACCGGGAGTCCCATAGGACAGCGCACATTTGGCCCAGCGTCGTCTGGGTTAGGGGGGGGTTTGGCCGGGTGGGTTTTACTTGGCTGATCGCTCTCTAGCGACTCCTTGTGGCGCGCCAGGTGCCTGCAGGTCATCAGTTGACCAGTGTTTCCTCCGACACATTGGTGCGGCTGGTTTCCGGGTTAAGCGAGAGGGGGTTAAGAAGCGCGGTTTTGCGGGTCATGTTTCGGAGGACGCATGACTCGACCTTCGCCTCTCCCGAGCCCGTTGGGGAGTTGCAGCGATGAGACAAGAACGAAATTGGGGAGAAAAAGGGGCTAAAATGTACAACAACAAAAGAGAAGGAAAAATAATAAGCCTCTTCAGAATGGCCGTTTATTTTCAGTACTACCAATTACCCCACTGAAGACATTCTTTTAAAAAGGTATACTCGATCATAAGACTTTATTTGGGCAAATAAAATTCATAGAATAAAAAGGAAAGTTTTACATCTTCCAGACTTGGAATTGTATCAACTCACCACCAAGAGCTTTTACTTGTGATATATAGTTAAATGTACTAAAGAGGAACAATGGGTACATATTGAAGATGCGCATGCTCATCCCCAGCTGAGAACATTAACAACTTCATAGTTAAGAACACTGTACAGTGGGGAGAACAAGCTGTAGGGTCTGTAGTATTTGATACACTGCCGATTTTGCAGGTTTTCCTACTTACAAAGCATGTAGAGGTCTATAATTTTTTATCATAGGTACACTTCAACTTTGAGAGACGGAATCTAAAACAAAGATCCAGAAAATCACATTGTATGATTTTTAAGTAATTCATTTGCATTTTATTGCATGACATAAGTATTTGGTCACCTACCAACCAGTAAGAATTCCGGCTCTCACAGACCTGTTAGTTTTTCTTTTAAGAAGCCCTCCTGTTCTCCACTCATTACCTGTATTAACTGCACCTGTTTGAACTCGTTACCTGTATAAAAGACACCTGTCCACACACTCAATCCAACAGACTCCAACCTCTCCACAATGGCCAAGACCAGAGAGCTGTGTAAGGACATCAGGGATAAAATTGTAGACCTGCACAAGGCTGGGATGGGCTACAGGACAATAGGCAAGCAGCTTGGTGAGAAGGCAACAACTGTTGGCGCAATTATTAGAAAATGGAAGAAGTTCAAGATGATGGTCAATCACCCTCGGTCTGGGGCTCCATGCAAGATCTCACCTCGTGGGGCATCAATGATCATGAGGAAGGTGAGGGATCAGCCCAGAACTACACGTCAGGACCTGGTCAATGACCTGAAAAGAGCTGGGACCACAGTCTCAAAGAAAACCATTAGTAACACACTATGCCATCATGGATTAAAATCCTGCAGCGCACGCAAGGTCCCCCTGCTCAAGCCAGCGCATGTCCAAGCCCGTCTGAAGTTTGCCAATGACCATCTGGATGATCCAGAGGAGGAATGGGAGAAGGTCATGTGGTCTGATGAGACAAAAATAGAGCTTTTTGGTCTAAACTCCACTCGCCGTGTTTGGAGGAAGAAGAAGGATGAGTACAACTCCAAGAACACCATCCCCACCGTGAAGCATGGAGGTGGAAACATCATTCTTTGGAGATGCTTTTCTGCAAAGGGGACAGGACGACTGCACCGTATTGAGGGGAGGATGGATGGGGCCATGTATCGCGAGATCTTGGGCAACAACCTCCTTCCCTCAGTAAGAGCATTGAAGATGGGTCGTGGCTGGGTCTTCCAGCATGACAACGACCCGAAACACACAGCCAGGGCAACTAAGGAGTGGCTCCGTAAGAAGCATCTCAAGGTCCTGGAGTGGCCTAGCCAGTCTCCAGACCTGAACCCGATAGAAAATCTTTGGAGGGAGCTGAAAGTCCGTATTGCCCAGCGACAGCCCCGAAACCTGAAGGATCTGGAGAAGGTCTGTATGGAGGAGTGGGCCAAAATCACTGCTGCAGTGTGTGCAAACCTGGTCAAGACCTACAGGAAACGTATGATCTCTGTAATTGCAAACAAAGGTTTCTGTACCAAATATTAAGTTCTGCTTTTCTGATGTATCAAATACTTATGTCATGCAATAAAATGCAAATTAATTACTTAAAAATCATACAATGTGATTTTCTGGATTTTTGTTTTAGATTCCGCCTCTCACAGTTTAAGTGTACCTATGATAAAAATTACAGACCTCTCCATGCTTTGTAAGTAGGAAAACCTGCAAAATCGGCAGTGTATCAAATATTTGTTCTCCCCACTGTAGCAATATGGAGGAAAATGAAACGTATTCTACAAGAACCAATATCACTCCTTAAAACACAACCTTATGGAACCAAGACATAAACATAACTCATATTGGCACAAACTGCCAGGAATGTTGGAAAATAACTACTGATATTACAGTTAACGAAAATGTTTAATCCAGTTTAAACTAATATATAGAATTTATTTTACAAGAGACAAAATTCACAAATTCTACAGCACAACGGCAGAGTCATGTCTTAATTGTAAAACTAATAATGACTCAATAATCCACGCCTTCTGGGAACGCTATGAAGTCTGGAAGTTACGGGCAGAGCTAGAAAGATGGCTGTCAGAAGTATTACAATGGAAATGTACTTTTAATCCGTCTGTCTGCATATTTCCAGACATGGAATATGGGGGTGTAGTGAGATACCTGATGGGCTGGTCCATTCTCTTCTCATCACTCATCTTGAAAAAACGTATACTTAAAAACTGGAAAACAACCAATCCTACATCGTCAACACAATTGGAACGTTTCAATGCTTTATTATCTAAATGTTGAAAGTGTGTGGGGTGACGGAGAGAAACAAAATGGTGCAGTTTGAGGCCATGTGGCGGAGAGTGATGCAGGGGACAGGGGGTGTGAGCAGGTGGCTCTGGGCAGGGGTGATATTCTGGATGTTTGTTGTTGACACATTCATGAAAATAGTAATGGCCTCTAAACCTTTCAGCTGCATACTGGACCCTATTCCAACTAAACTACTGAAAGAGCTACTTCCAGTGCTTGGCACTCCTATGTTGAACATAATAAAGCAATACGCTGGGAGTCAGGAAGCAGGTGCAGAAGTTGAGTTTAATAATTCATCGATGCAGAAGAACAAAACAATAATACCTAGTGACTGATGGCTCAATAAAGGAGTAATCATGACCAGGTGTGTGTGTGTGTGTGTCTGTGTGTGTCTGTGTGTGTGTGTGTGTGTGTGTGTGAGAGAGAGAGATATTCAACATCTTGAAGAACGATCTTAATGGCCATGTACTCTTATCTCCACCTGGCACAGCCAGAGGGTAAACTACACCATGGCTATGTAAAGGGAACCAAGGCAGGGAGGTAAACTACAGTATACCTAAATTGCTGATGAAAGGAAATCACATGCAAGTAGTTGAGGCTTCAGTGAGAAAGAAGCCGTGTGTTTCTGTGTGTCAGTCACCTGCACACTAGCAGGCTGGTTCAGCACTCAGCACACTAGCAGGCTGGTTCAGCACTCAGCACACTAGCAGGCTGGTTCAGCACTCAGCACACTAGCAGGCTGGTTCAGCACTCAGCACACTAGCAGGCTGGTTCAGCACTCAGCACACTAGCAGGCTGGTTCAGCACTCAGCACACTAGCAGGCTGGTTCAGCACTCAGCACACTAGCAGGCTGGTTCAGCACTCAGCACACTAGCAGGCTGGTTCAGCATATTGAAGCACACTAGCAGGCTGGTTCAGCACTCAGCACACTAGCAGGCTGGTTCAGCATATTGAAGCACACTAGCAGGCTGGTTCAGCATATTGAAGCACACTAGCAGGCTGGTTCAGCACACTAGCAGGCTGGTTCAGCACTCAGCACACTAGCAGGCTGGTTCAGCATATTGAAGCACACTAGCAGGCTGGTTCAGATTGATTAAGTCCATTCTACCGAAGCGTAATGTGTTTGATATTTTAGGTATTTATAAAGTGAAATGTTAAGGCAAATCAAATTACTCCTATCTCTGTCTAACCTCTGGTGGATAAGGTTAGGTTTGCAGTCAAACACATCACAGGCTATACACTGAGTGTACAAAACATTAAAGGGGAATTTCACCCTGGCTCTATAACCTGGTGTTGCTCCATCATTATGGGGTATTGTGTGTAGATTGATGAGATGTATTTTTTAAAATCCATTTTAGAATAAGGCTTTAATGTAACAAAATGTGGAAAAAGTGAAGGGGTCTGAATACTTTCTGAAGCTAACTCACTATGTGTGTTGGTAGCAATGGTAAATGTGTATAAATCGTCTATAGTTGGTTAGTTGGTTCTCAGCTGGCTAGCAATCTCACTGCCAATTTAGTGACGCTAGTTAGCTAACAGCAAGCTGACAATATTGAAATGTCCATGTTAGGTATGCTCAGCTAGCCAGTCTAATAGAGATCAATACCATTAGTGGGGTGGTTAAGTTGTGTATTGTTGTGTGTATTGTTGTAGGTGGTACAGAATCTGATTCCACCAACATGCACTTCCAACCCCTAGCTCTGCACAAGGTGAAGGTAAGTTAGCCAAAATATTTACAAGCTGATGGCTAAGATAGCTCAAGTTACAGTAAGCATGGAATAAACATGAATTGGGTAGTGTTTGTATGGGTAGTGTTATGGGGTTGCAGGTAGCCTGAGGACCACCTTACATTAACGTCATTTAGCAGACGCTCTTATCCAGAGCCACTTACAGTTAGTGAGTCATTTAGCAGACGCTCTTATCCAGAGCCACTTACAGTTAGTGAGTCATTTAGCAGACGCTCTTATCCAGAGCCACTTACAGTTAGTGAGTCATTTAGCAGACGCTCTTATCCAGAGCCACTTACAGTTAGTGAGTCATTTAGCAGACGCTCTTATCCAGAGCCACTTACAGTTAGTGAGTCATTTAGCAGACGCTCTTATCCAGAGCCACTTACAGTTAGTGAGTCATTTAGCAGACGCTCTTATCCAGAGCCACTTACAGTTAGTGAGTCATTTAGCAGACGCTCTTATCCAGAGCCACTTCCAGTTAGTGAGTCATTTAGCAGACGCTCTTATCCAGAGCCACTTACAGTTAGTGAGTGCATACATTTTCATACTGGCCCCCCGTGGGAAACGAACCCACAACCCTGGCGTTGCAAGTGCCATGCTCTACCAACTTAGCTACACGGGACCTTCCAGACCACGTCATACCTTTAGTCTACCCCTCTTCTCTCTTAACCTGAGTTTTACAAAAAGAAAAGGTAATCTGGAGTCATTCCACAGACCCTGCTGAAAAACACTCCAAAGCGGGGGGCATTGTGGGTACACAAGCATGAGGGAGGGGACACACCTTGCAGTTACGGAGCACAACAGGATTGTGGGCCAGAAACCAGTAAGGGACAGTGAAAGGTATAAATCAGGACTACAACAGTAACAACACAACCTCCTTATTATTCTCTCTGTAGATTCTCTAAACACAATACAAAGACATGTCTACAGAATGCCATGCAATAGGCTACTACTGACCAGAATGATCTGTCAAAGTCAATAGGCTGGGGGAGGTTTACAGACAGGTCTTTGAGATGAGGAAGGGGGTTTTGGTTGTGCAGGGATGTGCTTAGACAGTAAATGTATTGTTGTGTATGAGAGCGATTGAGGTGCCATTTCTCCTCAATCTCCCAAACACAACAAGTCATACTGTGTAAGACCTGCCCTCCTAAGGCTCTCCACACCTTCTTCAGCCCCCCACTTTGTTGACTGATCTTTCCTCTGTAAAGCAGCTCCCAGCGTCCCCTCATTGTCCCTAAACAATACGATAGCCGGTCCCTTTAGCAACAAAGGCGTGTTGCCCTACATCCCTTCCACAAAAAGTGAAGAATGCTAAATGCTAACACCACAACCATCTTTCCAGGAGACGTGCAGTACCAGCAAATCTTCTGCAAGAACACCAAACAGATGGTGGTTGAGAAGCCCTCCCTTACTGAAATGTACCATGATACTACTATGGTACTTTCACCTATACCACGGTACAGTCTGAGGCATGGAAATGTACCATGGTTTTAGCTTTTGAAGTATGATGGTACTGCCATTGTACCTAAATAATACCATGGTATTGCCTCATTTATACCATGGTATAGATGTGGATGATGGAAATACCATGGTTTTAAACTGCATTATACATTTTACCATGGTAATGGACCATTATGACCATTGTAGTCCCGTGTAGCTCAGTTGGTACAGCATGGCGCTTGCAATGCCAGGGTTGTGGGTTCGATTCCCACGGGGGACCTGTATGGAAAAATTAAATAATTGTATGCACTCACTAACTGTAAGTCGCTCTGGATAAGAGCGTCTGCTAAATGACTAAAATGTCAAATGTACAATGGAAACCTTTGGCATTTTGTAATAATTTACAGTATTTATAGTCTAGGGATGTTGTGCTTGTTTCGGCCTGCAGAACTGGTACTACATTAGTACTAATAGTATTACACTAGTATTACTGGTACTACACTAGTACTAATAGTATTACTGGTACTACATTAGTACTAATAGTATTACTTGTACTACACTAGTACTAATAGTATTACACTAGTATTACACTAGTACTAATAGTATTACACTAGTATTACTGGTACTACACTAGTACTAATAGTATTACACTAGTATTACTGGTACTACACTAGTACTAATAGTATTACACTAGTATTACTGGTACTACACTAGTACTAATAGTATTACTGGTACTACACTAGTACTAATAGTATTACACTAGTATTACTGGTACTACACTAGTACTAATAGTATTACTGGTACTACACTAGTACTAATAGTATTACACTAGTATTACTGGTACTACACTAGTACTAATAGTATTACTGGTACTACACTAGTACTAATAGTATTACACTAGTATTACTGGTACTACACTAATACTACTGGTACTACATTAGTTCTACAATATATCTACTTGTACTACACTAGTTATACACTAATGCTACACTAGTACTACCGATACTACTAGTACTACACTAATACTATTGGTACTACACTAGTACTACTGGTACTACACTAGTTAAATTGTTACTACACTAGTACTACACAACTACTAAGGTTACTACTAGTACTACACTATTAATACTGGTACTACACTAGTACTACTTGCACACGCTTGCAAAACAAACTCTATCCAATGTTTACTCAACAATGCCTTTTTAATCAAAACATTAAACCTCTATTGAATGAAAACAGGGAGGGAGAAGCCAAGGTATGTTAAAACCCTTCCGGTGTGAAACTCCAAACACCTTGTTACCAAGATACTTAATACTATAACTACATTCAACATGATCTTTCCCAGATGGATAGATAATAAAATAGACAGGAAGCTATTGACTGTGACATCCTGCTAGACCTGCCAGACTGGCTCCTGGAGACATTCTAGGATGTAGAGGCTAACCCTCCTTCTTAGCTTTTGGCCATAGGGTGTAACATACACCTGCACCAATAGCTTTTAACTAGGGTGTTTCCTACTAGGGTGTTTCCTACTCAGATAGACAGTGACAGCAATACCTGAGATAACAACAGTCAAGATGATCTCACATAAACACACATAAACAAACAGCCAATATGCTATCAACACATATTCCCTATGTAGTGCACTACTTTTGATCAGAGCCCTATTGGTCGTGGTCAAAAGTAGTGTACTATATAGGGAATAGAGGACCATTTGGATTGCCAGGTGTGGTGTTGCAAATTGTCAAGTCGGCAAAACAGAGGGATCAGTTAATATCAGACGTATGATGCCCTGAGGCTCTTCAGGAACTCAGTCAGCAAACAACACCAGGCAGTACACAGGTTCACATCATGATAGTTAGCTAGAGCAACACCACACCATTTAGTACACAGGTTCACATCATGATCGTTAGCTAGAGAAACACCACACAACACCAGGAAGTACACAGGTTCACATCATGATAGTTAGCTAGAGCAACACAACACCACACCAGGCAGTACACAGGTTCTAGATCCTAAACATAGAAATTCTAACATAGATCCTCATGCCCTGACCAAACCAACTAAAGACAACAGGCCTCTCAAGGCCAGGGCGTGAGTACGCCCCCCCAAAGGCCGGAGTACGCCCCCCCCCCCCCCCAAAGGTGCGTACTCCGGCCGCACCAACCTGACTCATTTGGGGAGGGTCGGGTGGGCTTTCAGCCTCGGAGGCGGATCCGGCTCAGGGCGTGACGACCTCTTCCTCTCTGCCTCCCCGTTGCGCCCCTGGTCTGGTCTGGACCTCGACGCGATGCTTCCCCTCTCCTTCCTCCCACGAAGCACCAAGCCCTGTCTGGACCCTGGTGTGGGAGACCCCGAACCTGGAGAGGGGCTGACGTCTGGGTCTGGATCGGCAATCCTCCCGCGATGCACCAAGCCCTGCCTGGACCCTGGTGTGGGAGACCCCGAACCTGGAGAGGGGCTGACGTCTGGCTCCGAAATGGAACCGCTGACCGGAGCTGAACTGGACCCCGGTGGAGCGGACTGCTCTGGCCACGGAGTGGAACCGCTGACCGGAGCTGGACTGGACACCGGTGGTGCGGACTGCTCTGGGTCCGGAGTGTAGCCGCTGACCGGAGCTGAACTGGACCCCGGTGGAGTGGACTGCTCTGACTCTGGAGTGGAGCCACTGATCGGAGCTGCACTGGACCCCGGTGGAGCGGACTGCTCTGACTCTGGAGTGGAGCCGCTGACCAGAGCCAGAGCAGTCCGCTCCACCGAGGTCCAGTCCTGCTCCGGTCAGCATCTCCACTCCGGAGCCAGAGCATTCCGCTCCACCGGTGCCCAGTCCAGGAACGGGCCGGGCCGGACTGGGGACACGCACCACTGGTTTGGTGCGGGGAGCAGGCACAGGCCGGGCCGGACTGGGAACATGCACCACTGGCTTGGTGCGGGGCGCAGGTACGGGGCGTACCAGGCTGGCGACACGCACCACTGGTTTGTTGCGAGGAGCAGGTACGGGCCGTACTGGACTGGATACCCGCACCACAGGTCTGGTGCGAGGAGCAGGCACGGGCCGTGCCGGACTGGATACACGCACCACTGGCTTGGTGCGGGGAGCAGGTACGGGCCGTACTGGACTGGTGAGGCGCACTGGAAGTCTGGAGTGTACAGCTGGCACAACCCGTCCTGGCTGGATGCCCACTTTCGCACGACACGTGCGGGGCAGTGCGCATCTCCGCATACCTAGGTTCCTCAAAGAAAACACGCTCCTTCTGTTGCCTGACCAGCTCCTCTCTCCGTACCTCCACTACTTCCTTCTCCCTTTGAGCCGCCTGTAGCGCCTCCCTCTGAACGGATAACTCCTGCTCCCTCTGAGCTAACAGCCACCGTAACGTGGTGGCCTCCTCTCTCAGACTGCTCCAGTCCTTCTCTCTCTCTCGCCAATCCTCCTCCAGTGAGGACTCCTCTATCAGCATAAGGTCTCTCTCTGTTAGCCTAAGGTCACTCTCTGTTAGCCTAAGGTCACCCTCTGTCAGCCTAAGGTCACCCTCTGTCAGCCTAAGGTCACCTTCTGTCAGCCTAAGGTCACCCTCTGTCAGCCTAAGGTCACCCTCTGTCAGCCTAAGGTCACGCTCTGTCAGCCTAAGGTCACTCTCTGTCAGCCTAAGGTCTCTCTCTGTCAGCCTTATGTCTCTGTCAGCCTAAGGTCTCTCTCTGTTAGCCTAAGGTCTCTCTCTGTTAGCCTAAGGTCTCTCTCTGTTAGCCGAAGGTCTCTCACTGTCAGCCTATGGTCTCCCTCTGTTAGCCTAAGGTCTCTCTCTGTCAGCCTAAGGTCTCCCTCTGTCAGCCCAAGGTCTCACTGTCAGCCTAAGGTCTCTCTCTGTCAGCCTTATGTTTCTATCAGCCTAAGGTCTCTCACTATCAGCCTAAGGTCTCTCTCTGTTAGCCTAAGGTCTCTCTCTGTTAGCCTAAGGTCTCTCTCTGTTAGCCTAAGGTCTCTGTTAGCCTAAGTTATCTCTCTGTTAGCCTAAGGTCTCCCTGTCAGCCTAAGGTCTCTCACTGTCAGCCTACGGTCTCCCTCTGTTAGCCTACGGTCTCCCTCTGTTAGCCTAAGGTCTCTGTTAGCCTAAGTTATCTCTCTGTCAGCCCAAGGTCTCACTGTCAGCCTAAGGCAGTGCTTCTCAATTATTTTCTGTTACGCCCCCCCTAGGAAGAAGTAAACATTTCGCGCCCCCCAACTCTCCGCCGCGACTGTAAATAGTATAATTTGTCTATAAAATTGTTATAAGTACACCTCTGCATAACATTGTATCCTTATTAACATTAAAGAAAACAAAAAAATAAAAAATAAAGTAATATAGATCAACTTACAACAAAGAATAACTTTATTAACATTGTTTTTAGTCTGTAACAGAAAATAATTAAAGTTCATCAATTTGCCTGAAATAAAATAAAAAATTCAAACCTTATTTAAACTGTAAACATTTTTTGACCATTTGATACTGAAAAACAAAATTAAATATAATCAATAAATAATAATACATTCAAATTGATCAGCAACATTAACTCAGGAGCACAATATATGAAACACTGACCTATAAAACAAAAATGAATAAAACAATTTGTGCTGATTTTTTTATAAAATTGAGGAACTCAGGATTAATGGCTACAATGAGCACATTTTGCAGTGCACAGCTTTTCGAAGCGGGGTTTGAAGCATTACATTTACATTTAACATTTTAGTCATTTAGCAGACGCTCTTATCCAGAGCGACTTACAGTTAGCGAGTGCATACATTTTCATACTGGCCCCCCGTGGGAAACGAACCCACAACCCTGGCGTTGCAAGCGCCATGCTCTACCAACTGAGCTACACGGGGCCAAGCATGATACTGAAACTATCAGCTCCTGCTCAATGTTTAGCTGGGACCTGTACTTGGTCTTCAGTGCAGCAACAGCAGAGAAGCCAGTCTCACAAAGATAAGATGTTGCAAAAGGAAGAAGAATGCCCATGGCCCTCTGCCCTAAGAGTGGATACTGCCTCTCTACACTCAGCCAGAATTCACTCAGTCTGTGATGTGAACCTCAGTCTCAATGTGAAGTCAGACGTCATACAGTGAGGGAAAAAAGTATTTGATCCCCTGCTGATTTTGTACGTTTGCCCACTGACAAAGAAATGATCAGTCTATAATTTTAATGGTAGGTTTATTTGAACAGTGAGAGACAGAATAACAACAGAAAAATCCAGAAAAACGCATGTCAAAAATGTTATAAATTGATTTACATTTTAATGAGGGAAATAACTATTTGACCCCCTCTCAATCAGAAAGATTTCTGGCTCCCAGGTGTCTTTTATACAGGTATTGAGCTGAGATTAGGAGCACACTCTTAAAGGGAGTGCTCCTAATCTCAGCTTGTTACATGTATAAAAGACACCTGTCCACAGAAGCAATCAATCAATCAGATTCCAAACTCTCCACCATGGCCAAGACCAAGGAGCTCTCCAAGGATGTCAGGGACAAGATTGTAGACCTACACAAGGCAGGAATGGGCTACAAGACCATTGCCAAGCAGCTCGGTGAGAAGGTGATGTCACACCCTGGCTCTGGGACTCTATATGTTGAGCCAGGGTGTGTTCATTCTATGTGTTTATTTCTATGTTGGTAATTCTGTTGTGTTTATTTCTATGTTGGCTAGAGTGACTCCCAATCAGAGGCAACGAGTGTCAGCTGTCGTTGGTTGTCTCTGATTGGGAGCCATATTTATACTGTCTATTTTCCCTTTGTGTTTGTGGGTTCTTGTTCCGTGTTCGGTCTTTGTTACCGTAGACTTCACGAGTCGTTTCTTGTTTTGTTTATTGTGTCGATTATCACTAAAGATAATAAAGTTTACCATGTTCGTTCATCACGCTGCGCCTTGGTCTCTCCCTGACGATCGTGACAGAAGAACCCACCATGCAACGACCAAGCAGCGTGTCCAGGGGCAGCTCTTGGGCTGGACATGGGAGGAAGCGCCGGGAGAAGAGACGGTGGAGGCGCGCCGTAGAGAGGAGCAGCGGCGCCAAACGGGTCAACGTCGGACAGGCGAGAGGCAACCCCAGAAAATTTTTAGGGGGGGGCACACGGCATGGACGACGGGGCTGACGGAGGCAGAAAAGGGGCGGATTCAGAAGGCCACCAGGTTACGGATACACCGCCCTGTACGTCCTGTGCGGATGCCTCACACAGAGTGTGTGAGGGTAGGCATTCAGCCAGGACGGGTTGTGGCCGCTCTTCACTCCAGGTCTCCTATCCGTCTCCACAGCCCGGTTCGGCCTGTCCCTGCTCCACGCACCAAGCCTACGGTGTGCGTCGCCAGCCCGGTCCGGCCTGTCCCTGCTCCACGCACCAAGTCTACGGTGTGCGTCGCCAGCCCAGCCCGGCCTGTCCCTGCTCTACGCACCAAGCCTACGGTGTGCGTCGCCAGCCCAGTCCGGTCTGTCCCTGCTCTACGCACCAAGCCTACGGTGTGCGTCGCCAGCCCAGTCCGGCCTGTCCCTGCTCCACGCACCAAGCCTACGGTGTGCGTCGCCAGCCCGGCCCGGCCTGTTCCTGCCACTCGCACCAAGTCTACGGTGCGCGTCGCCAGCCCGGCCCGGCCTGTTCCTGCCACTCGCACCAAGTCTACGGTGCACGTCGCCAGCCCGGCCCGGCCTGTTCCTGCTACTCGCACTAAGCCAGGGGTGCGAGACGTCAGCCTGGTAAGGCCTGTTCCTGCTACTCGCACTAAGCCAGGGGTGCGAGTCATCAGCCTGGTAAGGCCCGTTCCTCCTCCACGCACTAAGCCAGGGGTGCGAGTCGTCAGCCTGGTAAGGCCCGTTCCTCCTCCACGCACTAAGCCAGGGGTGCGAGTCGTCAGCCTGGTAAGGCCCGTTCCTCCTCCACGCACCAAGCCAGGGGTGCGCGTCGTCAGCCTGGTAAGGCCCGTTCCTCCTCCACGCACCAAGCCAGGGGTGCGCGTCGTCAGTCCAGCACAACCCGTGCCTGGGTCACCGGTGCCTGGTAAGGTACCGGTCAACTGCTCCACTATGGAGCTGAAGCTAACCGCTCCTGCTAAGTCCAGTTCAGCTCCAGCCGGCGGGGCCAGACTGGACCAGGGGCGCTATGGGGGGTTTATTGGAGGGTGGTGGTCAAGGCCGGAGCCAGAACCGCCGCCGAGGAGGTATGCCCGCCCAGCCCTCCCCTGTTTTGTTCAGGTTGAGGCGCGGTCGCAGTCCGCGCCTTTAGGGGGGGGGTACTGTCACACCCTGGCTCTGGGACTCTATATGTTGAGCCAGGGTGTGTTCATTCTATGTGTTTATTTCTATGTTGGTAATTCTGTTGTGTTTATTTCTATGTTGGCTAGAGTGACTCCCAATCAGAGGCAACGAGTGTCAGCTGTCGTTGGTTGTCTCTGATTGGGAGCCATATTTATACTGTCTATTTTCCCTTTGTGTTTGTGGGTTCTTGTTCCGTGTTCGGTCTTTGTTACCGTGGACTTCACGAGTCGTTTCTTGTTTTGTTTATTGTGTCGATTATCACTAAAGATAATAAAGTTTACCATGTTCGTTCATCACGCTGCGCCTTGGTCTCTCCCTGACGATCGTGACAGGTGACAACAGTTGGTGCGATTATTCGCAAATGGAAGAAACACAAAATAACTGTCAATCTCCCTTGGCCTGGGGCTCCATGCAAGATCTCACCTCGTGGAGTTGCAATGATCATGAGAACGGTGAGGAATCAGCCCAGAACTACACGTGAGGATCTTGTCAATGATCTCAAGGCAGCTGGGACCATAGTCACCAAGAAAACAATTGGTAACACACTACGCCGTGAAGGACTGAAATCCTGCAGTGCCCGCAAGGTCCCCCTGCTCAAGAAAGCACATATACAGGCCCGTCTGAAGTTTGCCAATGAACATCTGAATGATTCAGAGGAGAACTGGGTGAAAATGTTGTGGTCAGATGAGACCAAAATGGAGCTCTTTGGCATCAACTCAACTCGCCGTGTTTGGAGGAGGAGGAATGCTGCCTATGACCCCAAGAACACCATCCCTACCGTCAAACATGGAGGTGGAAACATTATGCTTTGGTGGTGTTTTTCTGCTAAGGGGACAGGACAACTTCACTGCATCAAAGGGACGATGGACGGGGCCATGTACCATCAAATCTTCGGTGAGAACCTCCTTCCCTCAGCCAGGGCATTGAAAATGGGTCGTGGATGGGTATTCCAGCATGACAATGACCCAAAACACACGGCCAAGGCAACAAAGGAGTGGCTCAAGAAGAAGAACATTAAGGTCCTGGAGTGGCCTAGCCAGTCTCCAGACCTTAATCACATAGAAAATCTGTGGAGGGAGCTGAAGGTTCGAGTTGCCAAACGTCAGGCTCGAAACCTTAATGACTTGGAGAAGATCTGCAAAGAGGAGTGGGACAAAATCCCTCCTGAGATGTGTGCAAACCTGGTGGCCAACTACAAGAAATGTCTGACCTCTGTGATTGCCAACAAGGGTTTTGCCACCAAGTACTAAGTCATGTTTTGCAGAGGGGTCAAATACTTATTTCCCTCATTAAAATGTAAATGAATTCATAACATTTTTGACATACGTTTTTCTGGATTTTTTTGTTGTTATTCTGTCTCTCACTATTCAAATAAACCTACCCTTAAAATTATAGACTGATCATGTCTTTGTCAGTGGGCAAACGTACAAAATCAGCAGGGAATCAAATACTTTTTTCCCTCACTGTATCAATGAACTGGTCCTCCTCTGCAGAGCTGAAACCAGTTGGAGCTGGTGCATTGAAAGGATCTCTCACCCAGTCATATTGGGAACTGTTTTCAGGGAAGTACTTTTTAAAGAATCCCATCAGTGATGAAATATGCTCCTTAATATATGGAATCACTGAGGTGGCATCATAGTCAGTAGTGTCAACAAATTCATGCAGGTTCTCGAATGAATCAGTATTTCCTTCATCAAGTCGCCCATCCCACATTGCAAGCGTTCGAGTGAAAGAGCTGATCTTGTCTGTGACCTGAGGTGTTTATCTTTCCCTTGAAGCTGTAGATTTAGTTCATTTAGCTTTCCAAATATGTCACTCGGGTAGGCCAGTTTTGCCAGGAAGTTCTCATCACTAAATTTTTCTGCGAGGTCATACTTGTGCTCCTGCTCCGAAAACATTCTTAACTGCTCTCTGAGCTCAAAAACTCGGGACAAGACTTTTCCTCGTGACAGCCACCTTGCTTCACTGTGAAACAGCACAGCTTCATGTTCAGCTCCCATCTCCTCACAGATAGCAGAGAAGACTCTTGTTTTTAGTGGTCTGGTGATTGGGGTGTAATGTCTTTAAGTGACGCCTTAATTTATTTGGCTTCATGCTGTCCGCTGCCAACATTTTTAGACACAGTAAACATACCGGTCTTTCCTCGTCTCCCACCGTAGTTGCAGTGAAGCCAAGCGCTACATACGCTTCGTCATATTTCCTTGTCTTAGCTTTCGGGAGACGTACGTTTGTCTCATCTCCATCTCTCTCCGCCTTTCTTTTCATCCCTGTTAAATATTTTCCCATGGTGTCTCTTAAGGGTTTGTTATCTGCACTTCATATCTCCTGCTCTGTGCTGTGTGCTCTTGTTCCGTGCAAAAAAAACCTACTCCCTGCGGCAAAACAAAAGCATGTTCCCCGGGGTCACACGCGCCGCCCCCTGGCATCGCTCCGAGCCCCCCCAGGGGGGCGCGCCCCACTATTTGAGAAGGACTGGCCTAAGGTCTCGCTCTGTTAGCCTAAGGTCTCCCTCTGTCAGCCTAAGGTCTCCCTCTGTCAGCCCAAGGTCTCACTGTCAACCTACGGTCTCGCTCTGTTAGCTTAAGGTATCTCTCTGTTAGCCTAAGGTCTCTCACTGTCAGCTTATGGTCTCTCTCTGTTAGCCTAAGGTCTCTCTCTGTCAGCCTAAGGTCTCTCACTGTCAGCCTACGGTCTCTCTCTGTTAGCCTAAGGTCTCCCACTGTCAGCCTACGGTCTCTCTCTGTTAGCCTAAGGTCTCTCACTGTCAGCTTATGGTCTCTCTCTGTTAGCCTAAGGTCTCTCTCTGTCAGCCTAAGGTCTCTCACTGTCAGCCTACGGTCTCTCTCTGTTAGCCTAAGGTCTCCCACTGTCAGCCTACGGTCTCTCTCTGTTAGCCTAAGGTCTGTCTCTGTTAGCCTAAGGTCTCTCTCTGTCAGCCTAAGTTATCTCTCTGTTAGCCTAAGGTCTCCCTCTGTCAGCCTAAGGTCTCTCACTGTCAGCCTACGGTCTCCCTCTGTTAGCCCAAGGTCTCCCTCTGTTAGCCCAAGGTCTCCCTCTGTCAGCCCAAGGTCTCCCTGTCAGCCTAAGGTCTTCCTCTGTCAGCCTAAGGTCTCACTCTGTTAGCATAAGGTCTCTCTCTGTCAGCCTAAGGTCTCTATCAGCCTAAGGTCTCTCACTGTCAGCCTAAGGTCTCTCTCTGTTAGCCTAAGGTCTCTCTCTGTTAGCCTAAGGTCTCTCTCTGTCAGCCTAAGGTCTCTCACTGTCAGCCTACGGTCTCTCTCTGTTAGCCTAAGGTCTCTCACTGTCAGCCTACGGTCTCTCTCTCTTAGCCTAAGGTCTCTCTCTGTTAGCCTAATGTCTCTCTCTGTCAGCCTAAGTTATCTCTCTGTTAGCCTAAGGTCTCTGTCAGCCTAAGGTCTCTCACTGTCAGCCTACGGTCTCCCTCTGTTAGCCTAAGGTCTCCCTCTGTTAGCCTAAGGTCTCCCTCTGTCAGCCCAAGGTCTCCCTCTGTCAGCCCAAGGTCTCACTGTCAGCCTAAGGTCTCTCTGTCAGCCTAAGGTCTCACTCTGTCAGCCCAAGGTCTCACTGTCAGCCTACGGTCTCGCTCTGTTAGCCTAAGGTCTCCCTCTGTTAGCCTAAGGTCTCTCTCTGTCAGCCTAAGGTCTCCCTCTGTCAGCCCAAGGTCTCCCTCTGTCAGCCCAAGGTCTCCCTCTGTCAGCCCAAGGTCTCCCTCTGTCAGCCCAAGGTCTCCCTCTGTCAGCCCAAGGTCTCACTGTCAGCCCAAGGTCTCACTGTCAGCCCAAGGTCTCACTGTCAGCCTAAGGTCTCGCTCTGTTAGCCTAAGGTCTCGCTCTGTTAGCCTAAGGTCTCCCTCTGTCAGCCTAAGGTCTCCCTCTGTCAGCCCAAGGTCTCACTGTCAACCTACGGTCTCGCTCTGTTAGCTTAAGGTATCTCTCTGTCAGCCTACGGTCTCCCTCTGTTAGCCTAAGGTATCTCTCTGTCAGCCTACGGTCTCCCTCTGTTAGCCTAAGGTCTCCCTCTGTTAGCCCAAGGTCTCCCTCTGTCAGCCTAAGGTCTCCCTCTGTCAGCCCAAGGTCTCACTGTCAGCCCAAGGTCTCACTCTCAGCCCAAGGTCTCACTGTCAGCCTAAGGTCTCGCTCTGTTAGCCCAAGGTCTCACTGTCAGCCCAAGGTCTCACTGTCAGCCCAAGGTCTCACTGTCAGCCTAAGGTCTCGCTCTGTTAGCCTAAGGTCTCTCTCTGTTAGCCTAATGTCTCTCTCTGTCAGCCTAAGTTATCTCTCTGTTAGCCTAAGGTCTCTGTCAGCCTAAGGTCTCTCACTGTCAGCCTACGGTCTCCCTCTGTTAGCCTAAGGTCTCCCTCTGTTAGCCTAAGGTCTCCCTCTGTTAGCCTAAGGTCTCCCTCTGTCAGCCCAAGGTCTCCCTCTGTCAGCCCAAGGTCTCCCTCTGTCAGCCCAAGGTCTCACTGTCAGCCTAAGGTCTCTCTGTCAGCCTAAGGTCTCACTCTGTCAGCCCAAGGTCTCACTGTCAGCCTACGGTCTCGCTCTGTTAGCCTAAGGTCTCCCTCTGTTAGCCTAAGGTCTCTCTCTGTCAGCCTAAGGTCTCCCTCTGTCAGCCCAAGGTCTCCCTCTGTCAGCCCAAGGTCTCACTGTCAGCCTAAGGTCTCGCTCTGTCAGCCTAAGGTCTCGCTCTGTCAGCCTAAGGTCTCGCTCTGTTAGCCTAAGGTCTCACTCTGTCAGCCTAAGGTCTCCCTCTGTCAGCCCAAGGTCTCACTGTCAACCTACGGTCTCCCTCTGTAAGCCTACGGTCTCCCTCTGTTAGCCTAAGGTATCTCTCTGTCAGCCTACGGTCTCCCTCTGTTAGCCTAAGGTCTCCCTCTGTTAGCCTAAGGTCTCCCTCTGTCAGCCCAAGGTCTCCCTCTGTCAGCCCAAGGTCTCCCTCTGTCAGCCCAAGGTCTCACTGTCAGCCCAAGGTCTCACTGTCAGCCTAAGGTCTCGCTCTGTTAGCCTAAGGTCTCCCTCTGTTAGCCTAAGGTCTCTCTCTGTCAGCCTAAGGTCTCTCTCTGTCAGCCTAAGGTCTCTCTCTGTCAGCCCAAGGTCTCACTGTCAGCCTAAGGTCTCCCTCTGTCAGCCTAAGGTCTCTCTCTGTCAGCCTAAGGTCTCGCTCTGTTAGCCTAAGGTCTCACTCTGTCAGCCTAAGGTCTCCCTCTGTCAGCCCAAGGTCTCACTGTCAACCTACGGTCTCGCTCTGTTAGCCTAAGGTCTCCCTCTGTAAGCCTACGGTCTCCCTCTGTTAGCCTAAGGTATCTCTCTGTCAGCCTACGGTCTCCCTCTGTTAGCCTAAGGTCTCCCTCTGTTAGCCTAAGGTCTCGCTCTGTCAGCCTAAGGTCTCCCTCTGTCAGCCCAAGGTCTCACTGTCAGCCCAAGGTCTCACTGTCAGCCCAAGGTCTCACTGTCAGCCTAAGGTCTCGGTCTGTTAGCCTAAGGTCTCGCTCTGTTAGCCTAAGGTCTCCCTCTGTCAGCCTAAGGTCTCCCTCTGTCAGCCTATTTTAAGATTGTCTGGATACTAGGGATGACTTGTAGAAAGGGGAAAACAGAGGGATGGGGAGGAAAGATAAGATGGTTGAGGGATGGTGAGACTAGAGAATAGTTAAGAAGGTAGAGCAGCGCTTTATTATGGACAGACTTCTCCCCATCCTAGCTACTGATAGGACCTGCCTTGTTGATAGTGCTGTTAAGAAGGCTGAGCAGCGCTTTATTATGGACAGACTTCTCCCCATCCTAGCTACTGTTGTATCAGTATGTTTTGACCATGACAGTTTACAATCCAGGGTTACTCCAAGCAGTTTAGTCTCCTCAACTTGCTCAATTTCCACATTATTCATTACGAGATTTAGTTGAGGTTTAGGGTTTAGTGAATCATTTGTCCCAAATACAATGCTTTTAGTTTTTGAAATATTTCTGTTTAACTTATTCCTTGCCACCCATTCTGAAACTAACTGCAGCTCTTTGTTAAGTGTTGCTGTCATTTCAGTTGCTGTGGTATCTGATGTGTATAGTGTTGAGTCATCCACATACATAGACACACTGGCTTTACTCAAAGCCAGTGGCATGTCGTTAGTAAAGATTGAAAAAACAAGGGGCCTAGACAGCTGCCCTGGGGAATTCCTGATTCTACCTGGATTATGTTGGAGAGTCTTCCATTAAAGAACACCCTCTGTGTTCTGTTAGACAGGTAACTCTTTATCTACAATATAGCAGTGGGTGTAAAGCCATAACACATATGTTTTTCCAGCAACAGACATTGATCGATAATGTCAAAAGCCGCACTGAAGTCTAACAAAACAGCCCCCACAATATTTTTATCATCAGTTTCTCTCAGCCAATCATCAGTCATTTGTTTCAGTGCTGTGCTTGTTGAATGTCCTTCCTTATAAGCGTGCTCAAAGTCTGTTGTCAATTTGTTTACAGTAAAATATCATTGCATCTGGTCAAACACAATTTTTTCCAATAGTTTACTAAGGGTTGGTAACAGGCTGATTGGTCAGATATACTTGGATGTGTAGTGTCAGCGTTTGTTGCTGGCATGTCATGCCTAAGTTTGCTAATCTTGCCAATGAAAAAAACAAAGTAGTTGGCATTATCAGTGGGTTTTGTGATGAATGAGCCTTCTGATTCAATGAATGATGGAGCGGAGTTTGCCTTTTTGCCCAAAATTTCATTTAAGGTGCTCCAAAGCTTTTTACTATCATTCTTTATGTAATTTATCCTTTTTTCACAGTGTAGTTTCTTCTTTTTATTCAGTTTAGTCACATGATTTCTCAAATTGCAGTACGTTTGCCAATCGGTTGTACAGCCAGACCTATTTGCCATCTCTTTTGCCTCATCCCTCTCAACCATACAATTTTTAATGAAACTGGTTGAGAGAATGCCAAGAGTGTGCAAAGCTGTTATCAAGGCAAAGGGTGGCTATTTGAAGAATCTCAAATATAACATATATTTTCAATTAACAGTTTTTTGGTTACTACATGATTCCATATGTGTTATTTCATAGTTTTGATGTCTTCACTATTATTCTACAATGTAGAAAATAGTTTTAAAAAATAAGAAAAACCTTGAATGAGTAGGTGTGTCCAAACTTTTAACCGGTAGTGTAAATCACCCAGAAAATATATCACATACATTATCAAGCATTTCACACATGTTATCCAGATATGACTGTTAGCACTTGGTGGTCTATAGCAGCTTCCAACCAGAATGGGCTTTAGGTAAGGCAGGTGAACCTGTAGCCATATTACTTCAACAATATTTAACAGGAGATCCTCTCTAATCTTTACAGGAATATGGTTCTGAAATATAGACCGCAACACCACCCCCGTTGGCATTTCTGTATTTTCTGTAAATGTTATAACCTTGCATTGCTACCACTATCATCAAAAGTAAGTGAGTTTCAGAGATTCTCAGAATATGAATTTCATCAGTTACTAGCAAATTGGTAGAGCATGGTGTTTGCTACGCCAGGGTTGTGGGTTCAATTCCTACGGGGGACCAGTACAAAAGTATAAAAATGTATGCACTCACTACTGTAAGTCGCTCTGAGTAAGAGCGTCTGCTAAATTGTAAAAAAAAAGGAAAAAAAGGCCATTCACCTCAACTGCTTCAGACCCACTACACACAGACAGACACACACACTACGCCTGACCAGAAAACCAACACTAAAACATGTCCCTCTCTCCTGCAACTGACTAATGAAAACATGTATTTTAAGTTGCTTGACAGATAGAACAGTAAAGGCAGACTGGACTTAAGCTATCTTTTGTTTCTTCTCAAAGCCAGGAGGTTTCTAACGTGAAGGGTCTTTCATGGTTAAATAAAAACAGAACCAGTTTGTTTGTTTCTTTGTCATTGTGATCTAAAGGCCCAGGGCTTGGTGCAAGGTCCTGTCTTGTACATTTTTACATACGCTCTTATTCAAAGTGACTTACAGGAGCAATTAGGGTTAAGTGCCTTGCTCAAGGGCACATCAACAGATTTTTCACCTAGTCAGCTCTGGGATTAGAACCAGCGACCTTTCGGTTACTGGCACAACGCTCTTTACCACTAAGCTACCTGCCGCCCCAATATAATACTTACATTTACTGATGTAGACCTAACCCCATCTTCCCAGAGAGCCTCTCTCTTCTCCTCCTCTTCTGTCTAGGGATGTGACAAATCTAAAATTGTTCTTAAAATTTGAACAGCCATTTTTTTTCTCCATTTAAACGATACAAACTAAATCATAAAATGAAGTGAATTCACAATTCAGATATAGTCCTGCGTATGACCGCTAGGGGGCAGTGCAGTTCAAGCTAGCGCAGCCCTGGCTACCTACCTTACTGCTGTCCCCCACCCACTCAGCAACGATGGTATAAATGTTGTTTTAGGCTGTGTGTTCTCAGTTCACATTATTATTATTATTTATTCCATGGGACTTCTTATCAATGTGATGCCTCGTTGCAGTGATGCTTAGTGGTTAAGAGTGTTGTGCCAGTAACTGAAAGGTCGCTGGTTCTAATCCCTGAGCTGACTAGGTGAAAAATCTGTCGATGTGCCCTTGAGCAAGGCACTTAACCCTAATTGCTCCTGTAAGTCGCTCTGGATAAGAGCGTCTGCTAAATGACTAAAATGTAAATGTATGACAGCGTGTTCATAGACGTCCAACAATCTGTTGTTAACTTAACGCCACGTATGGTGTTCGAGAGCTCACGCTTTCTCCTTCCAGTTTTTCAAAATGGCATCTTGAAGTCTGGTTCTAGATATGCCATTAAGGCATTGAAGCTGACATCCTCTACCATTGACAATGGCTGCATATCAACTGCAATCATATCTGTAATCAGCGCTGTGATTTTCTCACTCTGTCTCTTATCGCACTGCTGCCAGCAACGGGTTGGCATGGCAACATGGTGCCTCCCATTCAGCATTGCACCTGTACTGCCACCGTAGCTAAATGTCACAACCTTGTCATTTAAATTCTCAAAGTATTGCCATACTGGACTTCGCTGATGTCGCGCTTTCCTGTCTCACTCTCTGCCATTTTTCCAACTGTTAACGACGATGACGTGCAGAGCACTTTATATATGTGGCAAATCCTCCCGAGTGGCGCAGTGGTCTAAGGCACTGCATCGCAGTGCTAGCTGTGCCACTAGAGATCCTGGTTCGAATCCAGGCTCTGTCGTAGCCGGCCGCGACCGGGAGACCCATGGGGTGGCACACAATTGGCCCAGCGTCGTCCAGGGTAGGGGATGGAATGGCCGGCAGGGATGTGGGTTTGCAACGCCAGGGTTGTGGGTTTGATTTCCACGGGGGGCCAGTATGAAAAAAATAAATAATGTATGCACTCACTGTAAGTCGCTCTGGATAAGAGCATCTGCTAAATGACTAAAATATAAATCATTTGAAATATGCATATCTCCTTTGATACAGGAGGGGTTCCTAGTTCCGGAGCGACCCACTAGGTGTCATCCTTAGGCACCTCCTCACTCACAGTTGGGACTAATCATCTTCCTATTGGTGTCACCTGTGTCTATCGGTTCACCTGTGTATTTATGCCCTCACTTCCCTGTGTTCCCTTGCTCAGTTTTCTCTGCTAGTTTCACTAAGCCAAGCAGTACTAATCAGTGTCTGATCACGGGACGTATGGACAGGTACGTGAGAAGTGTTCTCCCTGTTTATTTATTATTTCAGTCACAGTTAGTATTTCATATTTTTGTCTGTCTGCCTGTTTTTTGTTTTGTTTTATTTGCTCTGCCTTTCTTTTTCGTGTAAAGACCGTTATTTTGTATCCTGGCTTCGGGACCATCAGTAAAGTTCCTTTTTTCACCATCTCTGCCTACTGCCTACTGTCTAACCTGCACCGCACCTGGTTTACACCTCACACCAACCCTTACAGAAAAATGAGCCACTATGGACCCAGCGAAGGCAGCACAGTATCATAGCGCATTGGCAACGCAGGGAGCCATGCTGAACCAACACGACCGCAGCCTGCAGCAGATCATGGAGAATCTCCGCCAGCTGACGATCGCCGTGCAGAGCCGGGTGGACACCCGACCAGCACCGGCAGCTGGCAGAGCGGAAGCCGTGGCAGCAGCGTCTCCAGTCTCGCCTGCAACATCGCGGGAACTCCGCCTACCACCTCCGGAGAGGTATGACGGACGTCCAGAGGGCTGAAGGGAATTCCTCACCCAATTTTCCATGATATTCAGCCTACAACCCTCCTCCTTCCCGATGGGTCGGGCCCTTTCCTGGGCTACCGCAGAGTGGGAGAGCCAAACACCTCTCGGGTGGGAGGCGGTTCACAGTCTGTCGGCAAGGTGACCGTTTGGTGGCGGACTACTCCGTGGAGTTCCGGACCCGGGCTCGAGAGGCAGGATGGGTGGAGGACCTATCAGAGGGGATGAAGGACGAACTCTCCTTCAGGGAGCTGCCTGAGCGACTGGACGGCCTCGTCGACCTCTCGGTGCGGGTAGACAATCGGCGTCGTGAGAGTGCCCAGAGGCTTTACAGGATGGAGAGGCAGAGGCGTCTGTGCCAGGGACGTTGTCTGTACTGCAGCCAGACAGGTCACCACTGCGAATCATGCCCGGAGAAGCCAGGAAATGGGAGGGCTCGCTAGTATCGGGACGGGACTAGCGAGCCGGAACCAAAACCCCAACTCCAGAGACTCCCGGCCTTTTCGTCCCGTCAGGGTTCAGTGGGCCTGCGCTGTGCGTCGGATGCATGCACTGGTGGATTCTGGGGCCGCGGGAAACCTTATGGACGCGAGGCTGGCCCAAAGGTGGATGTCAGATCACCACCGCAAGCTGAACCTCAGCAAGACGGAGCAGTCCTCCCGGGGAAGGACTGCCCGCTCCGTGATCTCGCCATCACTGTTGACAACTCCATTGTGTCCTCCTCCCAGAGTGCAAAGAACCTTGGCGTGACCCTGGACAACACCCTGTCGTTCTCCGCTAACATCAAAGCGGTGACCCGATCCTGTAGGTTCATGCTCTACAACATTCGCAGAGTACGACCCTGCCTTACACAGGAAGCGGCACAGGTCCTAATCCAGGCACTTGTCATCTCCCGTCTGGATTACTGCAACTCGCTGTTGGCTGGGCTACCTACCTGTGCCATTAAACCCCTACAACTGATCCAAAACGCTGCAGCCCGTCTGGTGTTCAACCTTCCCAAGTTCTCTCATGTCACCCCGCTCCTCCACACACTCCACTGGCTTCCAGTTGAGGCTCGCATCTACTACAAGACCATGGTGCTTGCCTACGGAGCTGTGAGGGGAACAGCACCTCCTTACCTTCAGGCTCTGATCAGACCCTACACCCAAACGAGGGCACTACGTTCATCCACCTCTGGCCTGCTAGCCCCCCTACCTCTACGGAAGCACAGTTCCCGCTCAGCCTAGTCAAAGCTATTCGCTGCTCTGGCACCCCAATGGTGGAACAAGCTCCCCCACGACGCCAGGACAGCGGAGTCACTGACCACCTTCCGGAGACACTTGAAACCCTACCTCTTTAAGGAATAACTGGAATAGTCTAACAGTAATCCTTCTACACCCCCCCTCTCCCAGTGGTGGTTGTCCCACTGGCTATCATAAGTTGAATGCACCAACTTGTAAGTCGCTCTGGATAAGAGTGTCTGCTAAATTATGTAAATGTAAATGTTCCGTTACTTTCCCTCTCCGAGACGGTTCTGGTCATGAGCCTGGACGGCCGGTTCCCGTACGGGCTATGGGATATGGATATCCAGTTTTTCATTGTCTGGCTTGTCGCCCACAAACCCCGGATAGACTGGTCCACGGGGCAGCTCATCCTGGAGGGAGGTGCCGCCCCCCGTCCTGTTCCGGTCTCCATTGACCACTCATCAGCCCAAACCACCGTCCCAGACCACCTACTAGTCCTCACCTCTTTCCCAGGTCCTGCACTCCGACACCGTCTACCGCCCTAGCGACGGTTGCCACCGGGAGGACAGCGGCTACAGACTCCGTCACCGGCCCAGACCTGGCAGGCGTTCCCCGAGAGTATTGGGATCTGGGGGAGGTGTTTAGTAAGAGGCGTGCCAAGGGCCTACCTCCTCATAGGCCATACGACCGTTCTATCAATCTCCTGCCGGGCGCCATGCCCACACGAGGGCGAATGTTTTCCTTGTCCCGGCCGGAGACGCTGGCCATGCGGGAGTATATCGACGAGGCATTCGTCGAGGGTCACATCCGTCCCTCCACCTCACCCGCGGGTGCGGACTTCTTCTTAGTGGTGAAAAAGGACGGTGGGCAGCGGCCGTGCATTGATTACCGGGCACTCAACGACATCACGGTTAAGAACCGCTACCCACTCCCACTGATGACGACGGTTTCGAGTCGTTGCAGGGAGCCCGGGTCTTCACCAAGCTGGACTTACGTAATGCCTACAACCTGGTGAGGATTCGGGAGGGGGATGAGTGGAAGGCGGCATTTTAATACACCTAGTGGGCATTATGAGTAACAAGTCATGCCGTTTGGTCTAGCCAACGCGCCTGCGGTGTTCCAGGCGTTGGTCAATGACGCGCTTCGTGTATTTGGATGATACCCTCATATTTTCAAAGGACATGAGTGAACACCAGCAGCACGTTCGGCAGGTCCTCCAACACCTTCTCCGTCACCAGCTCTACGTCAAGGTGGAGAAGTGTGTGTTCCACACAGAGACCGTCTCCTTCCTGGGGTTCATCGTCACCCAGGGGGACCTACGGATGGACCCAGCCAAGGTCAGTGCGTTACTGGATTGGCCCCAGCCCTCATCCCTCAAGCAACTTCAACGTTTTTTAGGGTTCGCTAATTATGTATAGGTGATTAATTTGAAATGTGGGGCCAGGGGCGCTTGGGGATAGGCAGAGGTCGGAGCAGCCCTTAGCTCCCTAGCCGCTCCCCTGACAGCCCTCACCCAGACGAGCGTACACTCCTTCGCCTGGGAATGCATTTGATGCGCTGAAGCGGCGCTTTACATCGGCCCCGGCCTTCGGGCATCCTTATTCGTCCCTGCCGTTCATTGTGGAGGTGGATGCTCCAGACGTTGCGGTGGGAGAAAACCTGTCCCAGCGGTTCCTCACGGATGGTAAGACTGCGCATTTTTCTCCCGTCGGCTGTCCCCGGCGGAGCGGAATTACAACGTGGGGAACCGTGAGCTGCTAGCGATCAAGCTCGCCTTGGGGGAGTGGAGACATCGTCTAGAGGGGGCCGCCCATCCATTTGTCCTATGGACCACAAGAACTTAGCCTAGCTTAGGTCGAAGAACACCAAGCCTGACGCGCTCTCCCGGCTGTTCGACCCCGTGGACCTGGTAGAGAGGGACGACCCCATTGTCCCCAACGCCCTGATTGCTGCCCCAGTTTCGTGGGGAATCAATAGGCTGGTCAGAGCAGCGCTACAGCGGGAGCTCGATCCGGGTGGAGGTCCATCGGGGAGGATGTACGTACCCAAGGCGGCGCGCTCACGACTGCTTCAGTGGGCGCACACGTCCGACATCGGGAGCTGTAGGTGTATTGGAGGGTGGCCACTTTAAGAAATGGAACACTAGTCACTTTAATAATGTTTACATATCTTGCACTACTCATCTCATATGTACAGTGGGGAAAAAAAGTATTTAGTCAGCCACCAATTGTGCAAGTTCTCCCACTTAAAAAGATGAGAGAGGCCTGTAATTTTCATCATAGGTACACGTCAACTATGACAGAGAAATTGAGAAAAGAAATCCAGAAAATCACATTGTAGGATTTTTTATGAATTTATTTGCAAATTATGGTGGAAAATAAGTATTTGGTCAATAACAAAAGTTTCTCAATACTTTGTTATATACCCTTTGTTGGCAATGACACAGGTCAAACGTTTTCTGTAAGTCTTCACAAGGTTTTCACACACTGTTGCTGGTATTTTGGCCCATTCCTCCATGCAGATCTCCTCTAGAGCAGGCGCTGGGCAACACGGACTTTCAACTCCCTCCAAAGATTTTCTATGGGGTTGAGATCTGGAGACTGGCTAGGCCACTCCAGGACCTTGAAATGCTTCTTACGAAGCGACTCCTTCGTTGCCCGGGCGGTGTGTTTGGGATCATTGTCATGCTGAAATACCCAGCCACGTTTCATCTTCAATGCCCTTGCTGATGGAAGGAGGTTTTCACTCAAAATCTCACGATACATGGCCCCATTCATTCTTTCCTTTACACGGATCAGTCGTCCTGGTCCCTTTGCAGAAAAACAGCCCCAAAGCATGATGTTTCCACCCCCATGCTTCACAGTAGGTATGGTGTTCTTTGGATGCAACTCAGCATTCTTTGTCCTCCAAACACGACGAGTTGAGTTTTTACCAAAAAGTTATATTTTGGTTTCATCTGACCATATGACATTCTCCCAATCCTCTTCTGGATCATCCAAATGCACTCTAGCAAACTTCAGAAGGGCCTGGACATGTACTGGCTTAAGCAGGGGGACACGTCTGGCACTGCAGGATTTGAGTCCCTGGCGGCGTAGTGTGTTACTGATGGTAGGCTTTGTTACTTTGGTCCCAGCTCTCTGCAGGTCATTCACTAGGTCCCCCCGTGTGGTTCTGGGATTTTTGCTCACCGTTCTTGTGATCATTTTGACCCCACGGGGTGAGATCTTGCGTGGAGCCCCAGATCGAGGGAGATTATCAGAGGTCTTGTATGTCTTCCATTTCCTAATAATTGCTCCCACAGTTGATTTCTTCAAACCAAGCTGCTTACCTATTGCAGATTCAGTCTTCCCAGCCTGGTGCAGGTCTACAATTTTGTTTCTGGTGTCCTTTGACAGCTCTTTGGTCTTGGCCATAGTGGAGTTTGGAGTGTGACTGTTTGAGGTTGTGGACAGGTGTCTTTTATACTGATAACAAGTTCAAACAGGTGCCATTAATACAGGTAACGAGTGGAGGACAGAGGAGCCTCTTAAAGAAGAAGTTACAGGTCTGTGAGAGCCAGAAATCTTGCTTGTTTGTAGGTGACCAAATACTTATTTTCCACCATAATTTGCAAATAAATTCATTAAAAATCCTACAATGTGATTTTCAGGATTTTTTTCTTCTCAATTTGTCTGTCATAGTTGATGTGTACCTATGATGAAAATTACAGGCCTCTCTCATCTTTTTAAGTGGGAGAACTTGCACAATTGGTGCCTGACTAAATACTTTTTTCCCCCACTGTATATACTGTATTCTGTTCTATAATATTCTACTGTATCTTAGTCCATGCCGCTCTGTCATTGCTTGTCCATATATGTATATATTCTTCAATTCCATTCCTTACTAGATTTGTGTGTATTGGGTATATGTTGTGAAATTGTTAGTTATTACTGCACTGTCGGAGCTAGGAGCTACACCCGCAATAACATATGCTAAACACGTGTATTGGACAAATACAATTTGATTTGATTTGATTTAGTCAGTTAGTGGGATTACCTAAACATGGGTTAATTTAACCATCAGTTGGGTAGTTTTTACTTTCATGCTGGGTTGACCTATCAGCTGGGTCTTTTATATGTAATCCTTAGGTTATTTTTAGGAGGTGTAGCTTTCAGATAGATTTTATGAGAGTAAATTACATTCCTGTTCATCATATTAAGTTTACATACTGCATATTTAATTTCTCCCCACCAAAATAGCATTTTACACATTCTTCTAAAAATATTAATATGATTTATTACACATTATAATAAGGTGGTATCTATCCCAACAATGGGATTTGCATAGGTTTTTAGGGAATTTATACACTCTGTAAGCATCATTGAAGCTGACATTTTTTATACAAAGTTAAACCTTAACATGATAACAGATAAACAGAAATGACATTTACTCTCACGGGTGGCTAAAAATAACTATGTGAAAGCCACACCCCTACTAAACTACACCTCCAGTCTTCTGATCTGACCCACTGGGTCATATTTCAATAACCCAGCAACAATAACCCAGCATCAACAACCCAACCCTGCTCTTTTTAAAGAAAACAACCCAACTAAGTGGTCAACCAAAACACCCTGCAGTTGGGTCAACCAAAACACCCAGCAGTTGGGTCAACCAAAACACCCAGCAGTTGGATCAACCAAAACACCCAGCAGTTGGATCAAACAAAACACCCAGCAGTTGGATCAACCAAAACACCCAGCAGTTGGATCAACCAAAACACCCAGCAGTTGGATCAACCAAAACACCCAGCAGTTGGATCAACCAAAACACCCAGTGTATGACTAATGTATTATATAAACCCATTAGAATTGGTAGAGGATCACACACTGGGGGTGTGAACATTTAAACGTTAAGAAAAATCCCTAAACGAAAAACAATGTTGTTTTGGAACATAGATGCAGAAAATAAACTGCATAGTGGGTCAATTTCCACAACAACTAAGAGCGTTGAGGACCGAGGCTCAACTTTGAAACTTTGCACATGCGCAGATAACGTCGCTGACTGTGTGAGAGCGAAGTGTTGCATCTTGCTCATCTCAATATCCTAGCCTATTCATTGAGGATAGGCCCTGCTTTACGTGGTCCCCTGTAGCTCAATTGGTAGAGCATGGCGCTTGTAACGCCAGGGTAGTGGGTTCGATCCCCGGGACCACCCATACGTAAAAATGTATGCACACATGACTGTAAGTCGCTTTGGATAAAAGCGTCTGCTAAATGGCCTATTATTATTTTTATTATTTTACTGAAGTTGCGAGACATTGCAAGCCAAGAAATTGCGAGATACAGCATTTGATTGAAGATAGATAGGCCTAGTGCAGGGTTCTGTCTGTCTGGTGGCTGACCTGCCTATACTGATAGATAGGCCTAGTGCAGGGTTCTGTCTGTCTGGTGGCTGACCTGCCTATACTGATAGATAGGCCTAGTGCAGGGTTCTGTCTGTCTGGTGGCTGACCTGCCTATACTGATAGATAGGCCTAGTGCACGGTTCTGTCTGCCTGATGGCCGACCTGCCTATACTGATAGATAGGCCTAGTGCACGGTTCTGACTGTCTGTCTGGTGGCTGACCTGCCTATACTGATAGATAGGCCTAGTGCACGGTTCTGTCTGTCTGGTGGCTGACCTGCCTATACTGATAGATAGGCCTAGTCCACGGTTCTGACTGTCTGTCTGGTGGCTGACCTGCCTATACTGATAGATAGGCCTAGTGCACGGTTCTGACTGTCTGGTGGCTGACCTGCCTATACTGATAGATAGGCCTAGTGCACGGTTCTGACTGTCTGGTGGCTGACCTGCCTATACTGATAGATAGGCCTAGTGCACGATTCTGACTGTCTGGTGGCTGACCTGCCTATACTGATAGATAGACCTAGTGTACGGTTCTGACTGTCTGTCTGGTGGCTGACCTGCCTATACTGATAGATAGGCCTAGTGCACGGTTCTGTCTGGTGGCTGACCTGCCTATACTGATAGATAGGCCTAGTGTACGGTTCTGTCTGTCTGGTGGCTGACCTGCCTATACTGATAGATAGGCCTAGTGCACGGTTCTGACTGTCTGTCTGGTGGCTGACCTGCCTATACTGATAGATAGGCCTAGTGCAGGGTTCTGTCTGTCTGGTGGCTGACCTGCCTATACTGATAGATAGGCCTAGTGCAGGGTTCTGACTGTCTGTCTGGTGGCTGACCTGCCTATACTGATAGATAGGCCTAGTGCACGGTTCTGACTGTCTGTCTGGTGGCTGACCTGCCTATACTGATAGATAGGACTAGTGCACGGTTCTGACTGTCTGTCTGGTGGCTGACCTGCCTATACTGATAGATAGGCCTAGTGCACGGTTCTGTCTGCCTGGTGGCTGACCTGCCTATACTGATAGATAGGCCTAGTGCAGGGTTCTGACTGTCTGTCTGGTGGCTGACCTGCCTATACTGATAGATAGACCTAGTGTACGGTTCTGACTGTCTGTCTGGTGGCTGACCTGCCTATACTGATAGATAGGCCTAGTGCAGGGTTCTGACTGTCTGGTGGCTGACCTGCCTATACTGATAGATAGGCCTAGTGCACGGTTCTGTCTGGTGGCTGACCTGCCTATACTGATAGATAGGCCTAGTGTACGGTTCTGTCTGTCTGGTGGCTGACCTGCCTATACTGATAGATAGGCCTAGTGCAGGGTTCTGACTGTCTGTCTGGTGGCTGACCTGCCTATACTGATAGATAGGCCTAGTGCAGGGTTCTGACTGTCTGTCTGGTGGCTGACCTGCCTATACTGATAGATAGGCCTAGTGCACGGTTCTGTCTGACTGTCTGGTGGCTGACCTGCCTATACTGATAGATAGGCCTAGTGCACGGTTCTGTCTGGTGGCTGACCTGCCTATACTGATAGATAGGCCTAGTGCACGGTTCTGACTGTCTGTCTGGTGGCTGACCTGCCTATACTGATAGATAGGCCTAGTGCAGGGTTCTGTCTGTCTGGTGGCTGACCTGCCTATACTGATAGATAGGCCTAGTGCAGGGTTCTGACTGTCTGTCTGGTGGCTGACCTGCCTATACTGATAGATAGGCCTAGTGCACGGTTCTGACTGTCTGTCTGGTGGCTGACCTGCCTATACTGATAGATAGGCCTAGTGCAGGGTTCTGACTGTCTGTCTGGTGGCTGACCTGCCTATACTGATAGATAGGCCTAGTGCACGGTTCTGACTGTCTGTCTGGTGGCTGACCTGCCTATACTGATAGATAGGACTAGTGCACGGTTCTGACTGTCTGTCTGGTGGCTGACCTGCCTATACTGATAGATAGGCCTAGTGCACGGTTCTGTCTGCCTGGTGGCTGACCTGCCTATACTGATAGATAGGCCTAGTGCACGGTTCTGACTGTCTGTCTGGTGGCTGACCTGCCTATACTGATAGATAGGACTAGTGCACGGTTCTGACTGTCTGTCTGGTGGCTGACCTGCCTATACTGATAGATAGGCCTAGTGCACGGTTCTGACTGTCTGTCTGGTGGCTGACCTGCCTATACTGATAGATAGGACTAGTGCACGGTTCTGACTGTCTGTCTGGTGGCTGACCTGCCTATACTGATAGATAGGCCTAGTGCACGGTTCTGACTGTCTGTCTGGTGGCTGACCTGCCTATACTGATAGATAGGCCTAGTGCACGGTTCTGTCTGGTGGCTGACCTGCCTATACTGATAGATAGGCCTAGTGCACGGTTCTGTCTGGTGGCTGACCTGCCTATACTGATAGATAGGCCTAGTGCACGGTTCTGACTGTCTGTCTGGTGGCTGACCTGCCTATACTGATAGATAGGCCTAGTGCACGGTTCTGTCTGTCTGTCTGGTGGCTGACCTGCCCCTTCCCTCTCTCTCTATCCCTCGCTAGCTCGCTATGAAGGATGCGAGTGTATGTGTTCTCGGAATTATAACTTAAGCAGGAATTTGATCTTTTATTTTTGAGAGCCAACAACTACAGATAAAAGTCAAATAAAACATACTATTTAATGGCAAATAAACCTGGGAAATATCTCACAGACCTCACAAAATGAATACATGCTAAACCAGTTATAATTTTAAAAGATTAATATGGGTTAATTAGAAACAACAATGTGATTAATGACCATTTTAAAAGCTTCTATGAAAATCTATATTAATCAGAATTAGACTCAACCCTATGAAAGCAGTTTTAATTAAATGGAAAAATCTTCCCATAAATCTTACAGGTAGAATAAACCTCCTCAGGCCTCCTGAGTGGCACAGTGGTCTAAGGCACTGCATCGCAGTGGTTCGGTGTCACTACAGCCTGGGGTTCGATCCGAGGCTGTGTCATTACTGGCCGTGACCGGGAGTCCCATAGGACAGCGCACATTTGGCCCAGCGTCGTCTGGGTTAGGGGGGGGTTTGGCCGGGTGGGTTTTACTTGGCTGATCGCTCTCTAGCGACTCCTTGTGGCGCGCCAGGTGCCTGCAGGTCATCAGTTGACCAGTGTTTCCTCCGACACATTGGTGCGGCTGGTTTCCGGGTTAAGCGAGAGGGGGTTAAGAAGCGCGGTTTTGCGGGTCATGTTTCGGAGGACGCATGACTCGACCTTCGCCTCTCCCGAGCCCGTTGGGGAGTTGCAGCGATGAGACAAGAACGAAATTGGGGAGAAAAAGGGGCTAAAATGTACAACAACAAAAGAGAAGGAAAAATAATAAGCCTCTTCAGAATGGCCGTTTATTTTCAGTACTACCAATTACCCCACTGAAGACATTCTTTTAAAAAGGTATACTCGATCATAAGACTTTATTTGGGCAAATAAAATTCATAGAATAAAAAGGAAAGTTTTACATCTTCCAGACTTGGAATTGTATCAACTCACCACCAAGAGCTTTTACTTGTGATATATAGTTAAATGTACTAAAGAGGAACAATGGGTACATATTGAAGATGCGCATGCTCATCCCCAGCTGAGAACATTAACAACTTCATAGTTAAGAACACTGTACAGTGGGGAGAACAAGCTGTAGGGTCTGTAGTATTTGATACACTGCCGATTTTGCAGGTTTTCCTACTTACAAAGCATGTAGAGGTCTATAATTTTTTATCATAGGTACACTTCAACTTTGAGAGACGGAATCTAAAACAAAGATCCAGAAAATCACATTGTATGATTTTTAAGTAATTCATTTGCATTTTATTGCATGACATAAGTATTTGGTCACCTACCAACCAGTAAGAATTCCGGCTCTCACAGACCTGTTAGTTTTTCTTTTAAGAAGCCCTCCTGTTCTCCACTCATTACCTGTATTAACTGCACCTGTTTGAACTCGTTACCTGTATAAAAGACACCTGTCCACACACTCAATCCAACAGACTCCAACCTCTCCACAATGGCCAAGACCAGAGAGCTGTGTAAGGACATCAGGGATAAAATTGTAGACCTGCACAAGGCTGGGATGGGCTACAGGACAATAGGCAAGCAGCTTGGTGAGAAGGCAACAACTGTTGGCGCAATTATTAGAAAATGGAAGAAGTTCAAGATGATGGTCAATCACCCTCGGTCTGGGGCTCCATGCAAGATCTCACCTCGTGGGGCATCAATGATCATGAGGAAGGTGAGGGATCAGCCCAGAACTACACGTCAGGACCTGGTCAATGACCTGAAAAGAGCTGGGACCACAGTCTCAAAGAAAACCATTAGTAACACACTATGCCATCATGGATTAAAATCCTGCAGCGCACGCAAGGTCCCCCTGCTCAAGCCAGCGCATGTCCAAGCCCGTCTGAAGTTTGCCAATGACCATCTGGATGATCCAGAGGAGGAATGGGAGAAGGTCATGTGGTCTGATGAGACAAAAATAGAGCTTTTTGGTCTAAACTCCACTCGCCGTGTTTGGAGGAAGAAGAAGGATGAGTACAACTCCAAGAACACCATCCCCACCGTGAAGCATGGAGGTGGAAACATCATTCTTTGGAGATGCTTTTCTGCAAAGGGGACAGGACGACTGCACCGTATTGAGGGGAGGATGGATGGGGCCATGTATCGCGAGATCTTGGGCAACAACCTCCTTCCCTCAGTAAGAGCATTGAAGATGGGTCGTGGCTGGGTCTTCCAGCATGACAACGACCCGAAACACACAGCCAGGGCAACTAAGGAGTGGCTCCGTAAGAAGCATCTCAAGGTCCTGGAGTGGCCTAGCCAGTCTCCAGACCTGAACCCGATAGAAAATCTTTGGAGGGAGCTGAAAGTCCGTATTGCCCAGCGACAGCCCCGAAACCTGAAGGATCTGGAGAAGGTCTGTATGGAGGAGTGGGCCAAAATCACTGCTGCAGTGTGTGCAAACCTGGTCAAGACCTACAGGAAACGTATGATCTCTGTAATTGCAAACAAAGGTTTCTGTACCAAATATTAAGTTCTGCTTTTCTGATGTATCAAATACTTATGTCATGCAATAAAATGCAAATTAATTACTTAAAAATCATACAATGTGATTTTCTGGATTTTTGTTTTAGATTCCGCCTCTCACAGTTTAAGTGTACCTATGATAAAAATTACAGACCTCTCCATGCTTTGTAAGTAGGAAAACCTGCAAAATCGGCAGTGTATCAAATATTTGTTCTCCCCACTGTAGCAATATGGAGGAAAATGAAACGTATTCTACAAGAACCAATATCACTCCTTAAAACACAACCTTATGGAACCAAGACATAAACATAACTCATATTGGCACAAACTGCCAGGAATGTTGGAAAATAACTACTGATATTACAGTTAACGAAAATGTTTAATCCAGTTTAAACTAATATATAGAATTTATTTTACAAGAGACAAAATTCACAAATTCTACAGCACAACGGCAGAGTCATGTCTTAATTGTAAAACTAATAATGACTCAATAATCCACGCCTTCTGGGAACGCTATGAAGTCTGGAAGTTACGGGCAGAGCTAGAAAGATGGCTGTCAGAAGTATTACAATGGAAATGTACTTTTAATCCGTCTGTCTGCATATTTCCAGACATGGAATATGGGGGTGTAGTGAGATACCTGATGGGCTGGTCCATTCTCTTCTCATCACTCATCTTGAAAAAACGTATACTTAAAAACTGGAAAACAACCAATCCTACATCGTCAACACAATTGGAACGTTTCAATGCTTTATTATCTAAATGTTGAAAGTGTGTGGGGTGACGGAGAGAAACAAAATGGTGCAGTTTGAGGCCATGTGGCGGAGAGTGATGCAGGGGACAGGGGGTGTGAGCAGGTGGCTCTGGGCAGGGGTGATATTCTGGATGTTTGTTGTTGACACATTCATGAAAATAGTAATGGCCTCTAAACCTTTCAGCTGCATACTGGACCCTATTCCAACTAAACTACTGAAAGAGCTACTTCCAGTGCTTGGCACTCCTATGTTGAACATAATAAAGCAATACGCTGGGAGTCAGGAAGCAGGTGCAGAAGTTGAGTTTAATAATTCATCGATGCAGAAGAACAAAACAATAATACCTAGTGACTGATGGCTCAATAAAGGAGTAATCATGACCAGGTGTGTGTGTGTGTGTGTCTGTGTGTGTGTGTGTGTGTGTGAGAGAGAGAGATATTCAACATCTTGAAGAACGATCTTAATGGCCATGTACTCTTATCTCCACCTGGCACAGCCAGAGGGTAAACTACACCATGGCTATGTAAAGGGAACCAAGGCAGGGAGGTAAACTACAGTATACCTAAATTGCTGATGAAAGGAAATCACATGCAAGTAGTTGAGGCTTCAGTGAGAAAGAAGCCGTGTGTTTCTGTGTGTCAGTCACCTGCACACTAGCAGGCTGGTTCAGCACTCAGCACACTAGCAGGCTGGTTCAGCACTCAGCACACTAGCAGGCTGGTTCAGCACTCAGCACACTAGCAGGCTGGTTCAGCACTCAGCACACTAGCAGGCTGGTTCAGCACTCAGCACACTAGCAGGCTGGTTCAGCACTCAGCACACTAGCAGGCTGGTTCAGCACTCAGCACACTAGCAGGCTGGTTCAGCACTCAGCACACTAGCAGGCTGGTTCAGCATATTGAAGCACACTAGCAGGCTGGTTCAGCACTCAGCACACTAGCAGGCTGGTTCAGCATATTGAAGCACACTAGCAGGCTGGTTCAGCATATTGAAGCACACTAGCAGGCTGGTTCAGCACACTAGCAGGCTGGTTCAGCACTCAGCACACTAGCAGGCTGGTTCAGCATATTGAAGCACACTAGCAGGCTGGTTCAGATTGATTAAGTCCATTCTACCGAAGCGTAATGTGTTTGATATTTTAGGTATTTATAAAGTGAAATGTTAAGGCAAATCAAATTACTCCTATCTCTGTCTAACCTCTGGTGGATAAGGTTAGGTTTGCAGTCAAACACATCACAGGCTATACACTGAGTGTACAAAACATTAAAGGGGAATTTCACCCTGGCTCTATAACCTGGTGTTGCTCCATCATTATGGGGTATTGTGTGTAGATTGATGAGATGTATTTTTTAAAATCCATTTTAGAATAAGGCTTTAATGTAACAAAATGTGGAAAAAGTGAAGGGGTCTGAATACTTTCTGAAGCTAACTCACTATGTGTGTTGGTAGCAATGGTAAATGTGTATAAATCGTCTATAGTTGGTTAGTTGGTTCTCAGCTGGCTAGCAATCTCACTGCCAATTTAGTGACGCTAGTTAGCTAACAGCAAGCTGACAATATTGAAATGTCCATGTTAGGTATGCTCAGCTAGCCAGTCTAATAGAGATCAATACCATTAGTGGGGTGGTTAAGTTGTGTATTGTTGTGTGTATTGTTGTAGGTGGTACAGAATCTGATTCCACCAACATGCACTTCCAACCCCTAGCTCTGCACAAGGTGAAGGTAAGTTAGCCAAAATATTTACAAGCTGATGGCTAAGATAGCTCAAGTTACAGTAAGCATGGAATAAACATGAATTGGGTAGTGTTTGTATGGGTAGTGTTATGGGGTTGCAGGTAGCCTGAGGACCACCTTACATTAACGTCATTTAGCAGACGCTCTTATCCAGAGCCACTTACAGTTAGTGAGTCATTTAGCAGACGCTCTTATCCAGAGCCACTTACAGTTAGTGAGTCATTTAGCAGACGCTCTTATCCAGAGCCACTTACAGTTAGTGAGTCATTTAGCAGACGCTCTTATCCAGAGCCACTTACAGTTAGTGAGTCATTTAGCAGACGCTCTTATCCAGAGCCACTTACAGTTAGTGAGTCATTTAGCAGACGCTCTTATCCAGAGCCACTTACAGTTAGTGAGTCATTTAGCAGACGCTCTTATCCAGAGCCACTTACAGTTAGTGAGTCATTTAGCAGACGCTCTTATCCAGAGCCACTTACAGTTAGTGAGTCATTTAGCAGACGCTCTTATCCAGAGCCACTTCCAGTTAGTGAGTCATTTAGCAGACGCTCTTATCCAGAGCCACTTACAGTTAGTGAGTGCATACATTTTCATACTGGCCCCCCGTGGGAAACGAACCCACAACCCTGGCGTTGCAAGTGCCATGCTCTACCAACTTAGCTACACGGGACCTTCCAGACCACGTCATACCTTTAGTCTACCCCTCTTCTCTCTTAACCTGAGTTTTACAAAAAGAAAAGGTAATCTGGAGTCATTCCACAGACCCTGCTGAAAAACACTCCAAAGCGGGGGGCATTGTGGGTACACAAGCATGAGGGAGGGGACACACCTTGCAGTTACGGAGCACAACAGGATTGTGGGCCAGAAACCAGTAAGGGACAGTGAAAGGTATAAATCAGGACTACAACAGTAACAACACAACCTCCTTATTATTCTCTCTGTAGATTCTCTAAACACAATACAAAGACATGTCTACAGAATGCCATGCAATAGGCTACTACTGACCAGAATGATCTGTCAAAGTCAATAGGCTGGGGGAGGTTTACAGACAGGTCTTTGAGATGAGGAAGGGGGTTTTGGTTGTGCAGGGATGTGCTTAGACAGTAAATGTATTGTTGTGTATGAGAGCGATTGAGGTGCCATTTCTCCTCAATCTCCCAAACACAACAAGTCATACTGTGTAAGACCTGCCCTCCTAAGGCTCTCCACACCTTCTTCAGCCCCCCACTTTGTTGACTGATCTTTCCTCTGTAAAGCAGCTCCCAGCGTCCCCTCATTGTCCCTAAACAATACGATAGCCGGTCCCTTTAGCAACAAAGGCGTGTTGCCCTACATCCCTTCCACAAAAAGTGAAGAATGCTAAATGCTAACACCACAACCATCTTTCCAGGAGACGTGCAGTACCAGCAAATCTTCTGCAAGAACACCAAACAGATGGTGGTTGAGAAGCCCTCCCTTACTGAAATGTACCATGATACTACTATGGTACTTTCACCTATACCACGGTACAGTCTGAGGCATGGAAATGTACCATGGTTTTAGCTTTTGAAGTATGATGGTACTGCCATTGTACCTAAATAATACCATGGTATTGCCTCATTTATACCATGGTATAGATGTGGATGATGGAAATACCATGGTTTTAAACTGCATTATACATTTTACCATGGTAATGGACCATTATGACCATTGTAGTCCCGTGTAGCTCAGTTGGTACAGCATGGCGCTTGCAATGCCAGGGTTGTGGGTTCGATTCCCACGGGGGACCTGTATGGAAAAATTAAATAATTGTATGCACTCACTAACTGTAAGTCGCTCTGGATAAGAGCGTCTGCTAAATGACTAAAATGTCAAATGTACAATGGAAACCTTTGGCATTTTGTAATAATTTACAGTATTTATAGTCTAGGGATGTTGTGCTTGTTTCGGCCCGCAGAACTGGTACTACATTAGTACTAATAGTATTACACTAGTATTACTGGTACTACACTAGTACTAATAGTATTACTGGTACTACATTAGTACTAATAGTATTACTTGTACTACACTAGTACTAATAGTATTACACTAGTATTACACTAGTACTAATAGTATTACACTAGTATTACTGGTACTACACTAGTACTAATAGTATTACACTAGTATTACTGGTACTACACTAGTACTAATAGTATTACACTAGTATTACTGGTACTACACTAGTACTAATAGTATTACTGGTACTACACTAGTACTAATAGTATTACACTAGTATTACTGGTACTACACTAGTACTAATAGTATTACTGGTACTACACTAGTACTAATAGTATTACACTAGTATTACTGGTACTACACTAGTACTAATAGTATTACTGGTACTACACTAGTACTAATAGTATTACACTAGTATTACTGGTACTACACTAATACTACTGGTACTACATTAGTTCTACAATATATCTACTTGTACTACACTAGTTATACACTAATGCTACACTAGTACTACCGATACTACTAGTACTACACTAATACTATTGGTACTACACTAGTACTACTGGTACTACACTAGTTAAATTGTTACTACACTAGTACTACACAACTACTAAGGTTACTACTAGTACTACACTATTAATACTGGTACTACACTAGTACTACTTGCACACGCTTGCAAAACAAACTCTATCCAATGTTTACTCAACAATGCCTTTTTAATCAAAACATTAAACCTCTATTGAATGAAAACAGGGAGGGAGAAGCCAAGGTATGTTAAAACCCTTCCGGTGTGAAACTCCAAACACCTTGTTACCAAGATACTTAATACTATAACTACATTCAACATGATCTTTCCCAGATGGATAGATAATAAAATAGACAGGAAGCTATTGACTGTGACATCCTGCTAGACCTGCCAGACTGGCTCCTGGAGACATTCTAGGATGTAGAGGCTAACCCTCCTTCTTAGCTTTTGGCCATAGGGTGTAACATACACCTGCACCAATAGCTTTTAACTAGGGTGTTTCCTACTAGGGTGTTTCCTACTCAGATAGACAGTGACAGCAATACCTGAGATAACAACAGTCAAGATGATCTCACATAAACACACATAAACAAACAGCCAATATGCTATCAACACATATTCCCTATGTAGTGCACTACTTTTGATCAGAGCCCTATTGGTCGTGGTCAAAAGTAGTGTACTATATAGGGAATAGAGGACCATTTGGATTGCCAGGTGTGGTGTTGCAAATTGTCAAGTCGGCAAAACAGAGGGATCAGTTAATATCAGACGTATGATGCCCTGAGGCTCTTCAGGAACTCAGTCAGCAAACAACACCAGGCAGTACACAGGTTCACATCATGATAGTTAGCTAGAGCAACACCACACCATTTAGTACACAGGTTCACATCATGATCGTTAGCTAGAGAAACACCACACAACACCAGGAAGTACACAGGTTCACATCATGATAGTTAGCTAGAGCAACACAACACCACACCAGGCAGTACACAGGTTCTAGATCCTAAACATAGAAATTCTAACATAGATCCTCATGCCCTGACCAAACCAACTAAAGACAACAGGCCTCTCAAGGCCAGGGCGTGAGTACGCCCCCCCCCCCCCCAAAGGCCGGAGTACGCCGTACGGATCGGCAATCCTCCCGCGATGCACCAAGCCCTGCCTGGACCCTGGTGTGGGAGACCCCGAACCTGGAGAGGGGCTGACGTCTGGCTCCGAAATGGAACCGCTGACCGGAGCTGAACTGGACCCCGGTGGAGCGGACTGCTCTGGCCACGGAGTGGAACCGCTGACCGGAGCTGGACTGGACACCGGTGGTGCGGACTGCTCTGGGTCCGGAGTGTAGCCGCTGACCGGAGCTGAACTGGACCCCGGTGGAGTGGACTGCTCTGACTCTGGAGTGGAGCCACTGATCGGAGCTGCACTGGACCCCGGTGGAGCGGACTGCTCTGACTCTGGAGTGGAGCCGCTGACCAGAGCCAGAGCAGTCCGCTCCACCGAGGTCCAGTCCTGCTCCGGTCAGCATCTCCACTCCGGAGCCAGAGCATTCCGCTCCACCGGTGCCCAGTCCAGGAACGGGCCGGGCCGGACTGGGGACACGCACCACTGGTTTGGTGCGGGGAGCAGGCACAGGCCGGGCCGGACTGGGAACATGCACCACTGGCTTGGTGCGGGGCGCAGGTACGGGGCGTACCAGGCTGGCGACACGCACCACTGGTTTGTTGCGAGGAGCAGGTACGGGCCGTACTGGACTGGATACCCGCACCACAGGTCTGGTGCGAGGAGCAGGCACGGGCCGTGCCGGACTGGATACACGCACCACTGGCTTGGTGCGGGGAGCAGGTACGGGCCGTACTGGACTGGTGAGGCGCACTGGAAGTCTGGAGTGTACAGCTGGCACAACCCGTCCTGGCTGGATGCCCACTTTCGCACGACACGTGCGGGGCAGTGCGCATCTCCGCATACCTAGGTTCCTCAAAGAAAACACGCTCCTTCTGTTGCCTGACCAGCTCCTCTCTCCGTACCTCCACTACTTCCTTCTCCCTTTGAGCCGCCTGTAGCGCCTCCCTCTGAACGGATAACTCCTGCTCCCTCTGAGCTAACAGCCACCATAACGTGGTGGCCTCCTCTCTCAGACTGCTCCAGTCCTTCTCTCTCTCTCGCCAATCCTCCTCCAGTGAGGACTCCTCCGGGAGCCCCCACGAGTTAGGGATCAGAACCTCATCGTCGTCGTCATCCTCCGACTCCTCTGTGTAAAACTGTTCCCATTCCTGTTCCCGTTCCTGTTCCCGTTCCTGTTCCCATTCCTGTTCCCGTTCCTGTTCCCGTCCCTGTTCCCGTCCCTGTTCCCATCCCTGTTCCCGTTCCTGTTCCCGTTCCCTGTTCCCGTTCCCGTTCCTGTTCCCATTCCTGTTCCCGTTCCCTGTTCCCGTTCCCGTTCCCGTTCCTGTTCCCGTTCCTGTTCCCATTCCTGTTCCCATCTCTGTTCCCATCCCTGGTCCCATTCCTGTTCCCGTTCCCTGTTCCCGTTCCCGTTCCTGTTCCCATTCCTGTTCCCTTCCTGTTCCCGTTCCTGTTCCCATTCCTGTTCCCATCCCTGGTCCCATTCCTGTTCCCATAGTCCAACTGGAACCCCACCGGGTGCAGTGGGCGGGGCTCTTCTCTCTCGATCCCCGACCACCCCTCTAGCCCCCCCCCCCCCCCAAACTTTATTGGGGTTGCCTCTCGGGCTTCCTCAGCGGTTGGTCCCGTTGGCGTCGTCGTGGATCCTCTCTTGCCAGGGCCTGTACCTTCGCCCAGGGTCCTTTCCCAGGATCCTTTCCCAGGGTCCTTTGCCCAGGGTCCTTCGCCCAGCGAATATCTCCTCCCATGACCACCATTTGCCCACCTGTGACAAAGCTATTCGCTCCGCCTCGGCACACTGCTTGGTCCTTTTGTGGTGGGATCTTCTGTCACGAACGTTGAGAGACGGGTCGGACCAAGGTGCAGCATGAAAAGCGTACATGTTTACTCAATAAACATACAACAAAACAATAAACAACGTAACGTGAACTCCTCCGGCTAAACACATACAAGCCTACACGGAACAAGATCCCACAACTAAGGAAGGCAACTGTCACGATCGTTGACACATGATGAAGCGGACCAAGGTGCAGCGTTGAATGTGAACATATTTATTTAATAAATGATCACACGACCAAAACAACAAAACGATGACGTGACAGTCAATGGTCAATAAACAAACCAAACACGAACAAAATCCCACAAACCCGAATGAAAAACAGACAGTTTAAATATGGCTCCCAATCAGAGACAACCCACGACAGCTGACACTCGTTGCCTCTGATTGGGAGTCACTCTGGCCAACATAGAAATAAACACCCATAGAAACAAAACCCATAGATCTACACACCCTGGCTCAACATAACAGTGTCCCCAGAGCCAGGGCGTGACAGTACCCCCCCCTAAAGGCGCGGACTCCGACCGCGTCAACCAAAACCCACAGGGGAGGGACCGGGTGGGCACTCCGCCTAGGCGGCGGATCCGGCTCCGGGCCTGATCCCCGCTCCCTCTCCAACCCCCCCAAAGTACCCCTGGTCCGGTCTGGCCCCGCTGGCCGGAGCTGGACTGCACACTGGTGGAGCGGATTGCTCTAGCTCCGGCGTGAAGCATCTGACCGGTGCCGGACCAGCCACCGGTGGAACAGGCACGGGCCGTGCCGGACTGACGACGCACACCACTGGCTTGGTGTGGGGAGCAGGAGCGGGCCGAGCCGGGCTGTCGAAGCGCACCCCTGACTTGGTGCGGGGAACAGGCACGGGCCGTGCCGGACTGACGACGCACACCACTGACTTGGTGCGGGGAGCAGGAACGGGCCGAGCCGGGCTGTCGAAGCGCACCACTGACTTGGTGCGGGGAGCAGGAACGGGCCGAGCCGGGCTGTCGAAGCGCACCACTGACTTGGTGCGGGGAGCAGGAACGGGCCGAGCCGGGCTGTCGAAGCGCACCCCTGACTTGGTGCGGGGAGCAGGAATGGGCCGGACTGGGCTGGCGACGCGCACCGTAGACTTGGTGCGAGTGGCAGGAACAGGCCGGACCGTACTGGGAACACACACCACTGGCCCTACGTGGGGATCAGGAACAGGCCGGACCGGACTGGCAACACACGCCAGTACCTCTCGCCGTGCCTCTACATCCTCCCTCCCCCTGGTGACCAGTGACTCCCGTAACCTGGCGGCCTCCTGCTGCCCCGTCGTCCACGGCGTTAGCCCCCCCCTAGAAAATTTCTGGGCGTCTCCCCTACCCGTGGACCAGGTCTCCATGTCCCTCGCCAGCCTTTCGCCCTTCTGCCACAAGGTCAAGCCCTTCTCTTCCTCACTCGGCTTGACCCAGTCGAGGAGGCGAAGGAGATTTGTTAGGGATCTCCCTGGCGATGGCTCCTGGACACACTGCTTGGTCACATCTTGGTGGGATTTTCTGTCACGATCGTTGACACATGATGAAGCGGACCAAGGCGCAGCGTTGAATGTGAACATATTTATTTAATAAATGATCACACGACCAAAACAACAAAACGATGACGTGACAGTCAATGGTCAATAAACAAACCAAACACGAACAAAATCCCACAAACCCGAATGAAAAAACAGACAGTTTAAATATGGCTCCCAATCAGAGACAACCCACGACAGCTGACACTCGTTGCCTCTGATTGGGAGTCACTCTGGCCAACATAGAAATAAACACCCATAGAAACAAAACCCATAGATCTACACACCCTGGCTCAACATAACAGTGTCCCCAGAGCCAGGGCGTGACAGCAACCAGGCTACTTAAGTATGATCCCCAATCAGAGACAACGAGCGACAGCTGCCTCTGATTGGGAATCACACCCGGCCAAACCTAGAAATACACATCTAGATCCTAAACATAGAAATTCTAACATAGATCTTCACGCCCTGACCAAACCAACTAAAGACAACAGGCCTCTCAAGGCCAGGGCGTGACAATATGGTATTATTGTATTATTCTAGATGGTGTTATTGTATTATTCTAGATGGTGTTATTGTATTATTCTAGATGGTGTTATTGTATTATTCTAGATGGCGTTATTGTATTATTCTAGATGGTGTTATTGTATTATTCTAGATGGTGTTATTGTATTATTTGTTTGAGAAAGAGAGAGAGAGACACACACACAGTCTCACACACACATGCACAGACTTGCACATACACACACACACACACACACACACACACACACACACACACACACACACACACACCCTCCCCTGCTGCTTTCACTACTGCCTTGGAAAACAATGGAGGGAAAGCGATGTCAACAACCCCAAGCAGGCACCCAGAGAGAAAGGATCTGTATCCCATTAAGACTCTACAGTACAGCAGAGATCATTAAGACTCTACAGTACAGGAGAGATCATTAAGACTCTACAGTACAGGAGAGATCATTAAGACTCTACAGTACAGGAGAGATCATTAAGACTACAGTACAGGAGAGATCATTAAGACTCTACAGTACAGGAGAGATCATTAAGACTCTACAGTACAGGAGAGATCATTAAGACTCTACAGTACAGGAGAGATCATTATGACTCTACAGTAGAGGACATCATTCAGACTCTACGATACAGCAGGGATCATTAAGACTCTACAGTACAGCAGAGATCATTAAGACTCTAGAGTAGAGGAGAGATCATTAAGACTCAACAGTTCAGCAGAGATCATTAAGACTCTACAGTAGAGGAGATCATTCAGACTCTACAGTACAGGAGAGATCATTAAGACTACAGTACAGGAGAGATCATTAAGACTCTACGATACAGCAGGGATCATTAAGACTCTACAGTACAGGAGAGATCATTAAGACGCTACAGTACAGCAGAGATCATTAAGACTCTACAGTTCAGCAGAGATCATTATGACTCTACAGTACAGGAGAGATCATTAAGACTACAGTACAGGAGAGATCATTAAGACTCTACGGTACAGCAGAGATCATTAAGACTCTACAGTACAGGAGAGATCATTAAGACGCTACAGTACAGCAGAGATCATTAAGACTCTACAGTTCAGCAGAGATCATTATGACTCTACAGTACAGCAGAGATCATTAATACTACAGTACAGGAGCGATCATTAAGACTCTACAGTAAAGATCATTAAGACTCTACAGTAGAGGAGATCATTAAGACTCTACAGTACAGGAGAGATCATTAAGACTACAGTACAGGAGAGATCATTAAGACTCTACGATACAGCAGGGATCATTAAGACTCTACAGTACAGCAGAGATCATTAAGACTCTACAGTAGAGGAGAGATCATTAAGACTCAACAGTTCAGCAGCGATTATTAAGACTCTACAGTACAGGAGAGATCATTAAGACTACAGTACAGCAGAGATCATTAAGACTCTACAGTACAGCAGAGATCATTAAGACTACAGTTCAGCAGAGATCATTATGACTCTACAGTAGAGGAGATCATTAAGACTCTACAGTACAGCAGAGATCATTAAGACTCTACAGTACAGGAGAGATCATTAAGACTCTACAGGAGAGATCATTAAGACTCTACAGTACAGCAGAGATCATTATGACTATACAGTAGAGGAGATCATGAAGACTCTACAGTACAGGAGAGATCATTAAGACTCTACAGTAGAGGATAGATCATTAAGACTCTACAGTCCATCAGAGATCAATAAGACTCTACAGTACAGGAGAGATAATTAAGACTATACAGTACAAGAGAGATCATTAAGACCACAGTATAGGAGATATCATTTAGATTCTACAGTACAGGAGAGATCATTAAGACTCTACAGGAGAGATCATTAAGACGCTACATTACAGCAGAGATCATTAAGACTCTACAGGAGAGATCATTAAGACGCTACAGTACAGCAGAGATCATTAAGACTCTACAGTACAGGAGAGATCATTCAAACTCTACAGTACTGGAGAGATAATTAAGACTACAGTACAGGAGAGATCATTAAGACGCTACAATACAGCAGGGAACATTAAGACTACAATACAGCAGGGATCATTAAGACTCTACATCAGAGGAGAGATCATTAAGACTCAACAGTTCAGCAGAGATCATTAAGACTCTACAATACAGCAGGGATCATTAAGACTCTACAATACAGCAGGGATCATTAAGACTACAGTACAGCAGAGATCATTAAGACTCTACAGTAGAGGAGAGATCATTAAGACTCAACAGTTCAGCAGAGATCATTAAGACTCTACAGTACAGGAGAGATCATTAAGACTCTACAGGACATGATAGATAATTAATACTATACAGTACAAGAGAGATCATTAAGACTCTACAGGAGAGATCATTAAGACGCTACAGTACAGGAGAGATCATTAAGACTCTACAGGAGAGATCATTAAGACGCTACAATACAGCAGGGAACATTAAGACTCTACAGTACAGCTGAGATCATTAAGACTCTACAATACAGCAGGGATCATTAAGACTCTAAATTAGAGGAGAGATCATAAAGACTACAGTACAGGAGAGATCATTACAGTACAGCAGAGATCATTAAGACTCTACAGTAGAGGAGAGATCATTAAGACTCTACAATACAGCAGGGATCATTAAGACTCTACAATACAGCAGGGATCATTAAGACTCTACAGTACAGCAGAGATCATTAAGACTCTACAGTAGAGGAGAGATCATTAAGACTCAACAGTTCAGCAGAGATCATTAAGACTCTACAGTACAGGAGAGATCATTAAGACTCTACAGGACATGATAGATAATTAATACTATACAGTACAAGAGAGATCATTAAGACTCTACAGGAGAGATCATTAAGACGCTACAGTACAGGAGAGATCATTAAGACTCTACAGGAGAGATCATTAAGACGCTACAATACAGCAGGGAACATTAAGACTGTACAGTACAGCAGAGATCATTAAGACTCTACAATACAGCAGGGATCATTAAGACTCTAAATTAGAGGAGAGATCATAAAGACTACAGTACAGGAGAGATCATTAAGACTCTACAGTACAGCAGAGATCATTAAGACTCTACAGTAGAGGAGAGATCATTAAGACTCTACAATACAGCAGGGATCATTAAGACTCTACAATTGTTGTGTCAATTCCTGACTACAAGCTATACCGAGCACTCAAGCCTAAATCCACCCAGGGTGCTCAAAGCACTCCCAACCTGCAGGGGGCAACCATGCAACCGGAGCTGTTGAAACCAACCACCAGGAAGTGCTCTGGGGACCATATTAACCTGCGCACCCACAAGCAGTGCATGTGCATGGCATCGAAATGTTTGGTAAAAGCTTACTTGGCTCTCACTCATTCCTGAGAAGAGATACCAATGACCACAGCTCCTGATCATCCAAAGACGCAACTGGTAGGACAGAATGTGTTGTGAATTCATGCTTCTATATGCCCTTTTGGTTTGGTTGTAACATACAATACAATTATTAATTAAATTAAATAGTGAAGACTTCATTATGTGAACGTAGAACTTGACAGTAACGTTACTATAATCATGTGTATTGTTAAATGTTTAATTATGATATTGATATTTAATTATTAACTTGCAATGATCCTAGGTTAATCTAAATGATGAAATGATTGTTTGGTTAGGTTTGAGGATTCAGTAACATTAGTTTATGCTTATTTTTGAGAAAGTGGAATTGAGAGTTATTTGTAACTAATCCATGGGTTTTGTTTGTGTGTTTTGAAGGTTATCAACCTATTCTGTTCCATCTTTATGACAATAAAAAATCATAAAGTGAACAGTTTTGAGTTGTCCTTTGCGTTCATCAAGGATAAAGCCGTTTTCAAGTTTGGGCAGAGCTGTGGTCAGCCAGAAATCACGCAGAACTTGACAACAATACAGCAGGGATCATTAAGACTCTACAGTACAGCAGAGATCATTAAGACTCTACAGTAGAGGAGAGATCATTAAGACTCAACAGTTCAGCAGAGATCATTAAGACTCTACAGGACATGATAGATAATTAATACTATACAGTACAAGAGAGATCATTAAGACTCTACAGGAGAGATCATTAAGACGCTACAGTACAGGAGAGATCATTAATACTCTACAGGAGAGATCATTAAGACTCTACAGTACAGCAGGGATCATTTAGACTCTACAGGAGAGATCATTAAGACGCTACAGTACAGCAGAGATCATTAAGACTCTACAGGAGAGATAAATAAGACTCTACAGTACAGGCGAGATCATTAAGACTCTACAGTACAGGAGAGATCATTAAGACTCTACAGTAGAGGCGAGATCATTAAGACTCTACAGTACAGGAGAGATCATTAAGACTCTACAGTAGAGGCGAGATCATTAAGACTCTACAATACAGCAGGGATAATTAAGACTCTACAGTAGAGGAGAGATCATTAAGACTCTACAGTACAATAGAGATCATTAAGACTCTACAGGAGAGATCATTAAGACTCTACAGTACAGGAGAGATCATTAAGACTCTACAGGACAGATCATTAAGACTCTACAGTAGAGGAGAGATCATTAAGACTCAACAGTTCAGCAGAGATCATTAAGACTCTACAGTACAGGAGAGAGAATTAAGACTCTACAGGACATGATAGATAATTAATACTATACAGTACAAGAGAGATCATTAAGACTCTACAGGAGAGATCATTAAGACGCTACAGTACAGGAGAGATCATTAAGACTCTACAGGAGAGATCATTAAGACTCTACAGTACAGCAGGGATCATTTAGACTCTACAGGAGAGATCATTAAGACGCTACAGTACAGCAGAGATCATTAAGACTCTACAGGAGAGATCAATAAGACTCTACAGTACAGGCGAGATCATTAAGACTCTACAGTACAGGAGAGATCATTAAGACTCTACAGTACAGGAGAGATCATTAAGATTCTACAGTACAGGAGAGATCATTAAGACTCTACAGTACAGGAGAGATCATTAAGACTCTACAGTACAGGAGAGAGGTGGTCAACATTTACATTTTGGGTCCATGGCCAGGAAACTCCCCAGACCTTAATCCCATTGAGAACTTGTGGTCGATCCTCAAGAGGCGGGTGGACAAACAAAAACCCACAAATTCTGACAAACTCCAAGCATTGATTATGCAAGAATGGGCTGCCATCAGTCAGAATGTGGCCCAGAAGTTAATTGACAGCATGCCAGGGCGGACTGCAGAGGTCTTGAAAAAGAAGGGTCAACTCTGCAAATATTGACTCTTTGCAGAAACGTAATGTAATTGTCAATAAAAGCCTTTGACACTTATGGAATGCTTGTAATTATACTTCAGTATACCATAGTAAATCTGACAAAAATATCTCATAACACTGAAGCAGCGAACTTTGTGAAGACCAATACTTGTGTCATTCTCAAAACTTTTGACCACGACTGTACACTATGCTGTTAGCGCCACGTTTCCACCTGTATATCAGAATACCTCACTACGTCCCGAATGACACCTATCTTCCTTATGTAGTGTACTATATAGGGAAAGGGGTGCCATTTGGGAGTAAACCTTGTGCGTTTATAGATCAAAATCAGTCTGAACTCATTATGAGAGTCGGCAATGTACCCACATCCACACCCATACACATCCACACCCACCCACATCCACACCCAAACACATCCACACCCACACACATCCACACCCAAACACATCCACACCCAAACACATCCACACCCAAATACATCCACACCCAAACACATCCACACCCACACACATCCACACATCCACACCCATACCCACCCCACCCATACACATCCACACCCACACCCACACACATCCACACCCACACACATCCACACCCAAACACATCCACACCCAAACACATCCACACCCAAACACATCCACACCCAAACACATCCACACCCAAACACATCCACATCCAGCAATACCCACAAACATCCACACCCACACACATCCACACCCACACACATCCACACCCATACACATTCATACCCACACAAATCCACACCCACACACATACACACCCACACACATTCACAATCACACACATCCACACCCAAACACATCCACACACATCCATACCATACACATTCATACCCACACAAATCCACACCCACACACATACACACCCACACACATTCACAATCACACACATCCACACCCAAACACATCCACACCCACACACATCCACACCGTACACATTCATACCCACACAAATCCGCATCCACACACATCCGCATCCACACACATTCATACCCACACACACATCCATTCCAACACACACTTCCAATTTATATAGCCTCTTTATTGTTATTTTATTGTGTTACTTTTTATTTATTATTTTTTTCTTCGTTTATTTAGTAAATATTTTCTTAACTGTATTGTTGGTTAAGGGCTTGTCAGTAAGCATTTCACTGTGCTACACCTGTTGTATTCGGCGCATGTGGCAAATAATTTGATACAGTCAGATCCGTCCACACACACACAGCATAGATATGAAATATAGTATTTTACAAGCAGTTCAGAATAAAATACTGACCTCAGACCTCCAGACCTACGAGACCTGGAAGGCATTGGAGTAATGTGTATGTGTGTGTGGGACTGTGGTGTGTGACTGTGGTGTGTGACTTTGGTGTGTGACTGTGGTGTGTGACTGTGGTGTGTGACTGTGGGACTGTGGTGTGTGACTGTGGTGTGTGACTGTGGTGTGTGACTTTGGTGTGTGTGTGTGGGACTGTGGTGTGTGTGTGTGTGTGTGTGTGTATATAGTTACACTGGAGATTGAGTTGTACTGTGCTTTCATAAAGACCAAGTCCTAGCCAGAAACTTTCCAGAAAAACACCAGAGAAATGTGGAACACTGAGGCTGCAGCCATGACACCTTCTCTGCACCACATACCCAGGACTGGTGTATTCCTCCTCTCCAACGCTCCAGCATAAAGGAGGTAAGAAAAATAAACAGATCTTCTTAACAACAACAAAAATAAAAGACGAACCAGGTAAAATATACATTATTATTAGGTCATGAAAGGATAATAAAACTTCATAATCAAACCTTAAAAGTTTATGAATTCCTTGTTCAAATAAACAATAAACTGATCTTAAATTATTCTCTAATTCCGAAAAGGAGGTTTGCTCAGGAGTTCAGGAAAGAGAGAGAGAGAGAGAGAGAGAGCGATAGAAAGAGAGAGCAAAAATATCCTCTGTGTACAACGAAAAACACAAAATAATGCAGAATTAGGCCGATACCCGCTAATTATCAAAATCCAGAAAAGAGCCATTAAATTCTATAACCACTTAAAAGGAAGCGATTCCCAAACCTTCCATAACAAAGCCATCACCTACAGAGAGATGAACGTGGAGAAGAGTCCCATAAGGAAGGGAAATTACCCCTTTTTTGGACAAAAATGATTGGCAACATATTGGCATTGGGCGAAACTTACACCCAAATGAAATGTTTACTCAAATGGACGGCAAATCGTGTAAAACATATTGCAAATGGTATACAGCAAATACCAAGTGTAGTAACTCAAAAATCCTCAGGATGGCGAGCTTGCTCCACCGTAATAAAGCATATTGCAAATGTACACCCAAGTCAAATCTCGAATGTGAAATGACCAATTATAAAAACTACGTCAAAATGTCGCTTTTGTCTCAATTATACATTTCTAAAGAACCGTATGGATATAGATTTGTTTTATTTTATGTGAGTTTGTCCATTAGGCCTATGGCATATCAGGCATATTACACTGCATATTACACACACATTATACTGCAAATGGACAAAGTGTCCACTTGTCACATCTGATCATAGGAAGTCGGGTTCCGAACCCAAAAGTCACAGAACCATGTCCAAATGTCATATGAAATGTCCAAATGTCATATGAAATGTCCAAATGGCATATGAAATGTCCAAATGGCATATGTAAGTATTGAAAGTACCAAATCAGTATGTTAGGTCTATTTGCCAGATATGATCATAGGAAGTCAGTTCCAAAGCCAAAGTAAGTGAACCATGTCCAAATGGCCTGTATAATGACCAAATTGTATATATCAGTATGTTAGGTTCCTCTCCCTCAATAGTTGGTGTTGAGTTCAGCCTGTCCATTTTGTGATGGTAAATCACTGCTTAAACAGTGTCCATTTGCAATATGATACATTGCCAGTGCTAATATGTTATACTGGACATGTTGGCACTGGCAATACATCACATGGCAAATTAACACTGTCCAATTTCAGTATAACATGTTAAGACTGGCATGTACAAAAAGTCCATTAGCAATGTACAGTACCCATCAAACAGACATAGTGGTTCCTCTCCCTCACTAGTTGGTGTTGAGTTCAGCCTGTCCATTTTGTGATGGTAAATCACTGCTTAAACATATGGGTAATGGACAGTGTCCATCATAACATGTTAAGACTGGCAATGTATTATGTGTAATCGACACTGTCCAATAGCAATATCTTACAATGGGCATTTTCCATCATGAATTGGACATGCTGTTATGTTGCTGAAATGCCCAATTTTCAAGCTCACTGAACTCGTGAACGCCTAGAACTGATAGTAGATCCTCTCCCTTGCTGGTTGGTGTTGATTTCAGCATGTCCAATTTGTGATTATAAATGCCCATTGAAAGATATTGCAATTTGACTTTTCTGTTTGCCGTATGAAATATTGCCATTGCCAATATGTTCAGTACAACATATTGGCACTGGCAATATTTCATATGGCAAATGGACAAGTCCATTTGCAATATCTTTCAATGGCCATTTACAATCACGAATTGGACATGCTGTAATATGCTCTTACATTGCTGAAATGCCCAATTCTCAAGATCACTGAACTTGGGCTGGCCAACAAATGATAGTGGATCCTCTCTCTTGCTCATTGGTGTTGATTTCAGCATGTCCATTTGGTGATGGTAAATCACTGCTTAAACATATGAGTAATGGACAGTGTCCATCATTACATGTTAAAACTGGCAATGTACAGTGGGGAAAAAAAGTATTTAGTAAGCCACCAATTGTGCAAGTTCTCCCACTTAAAAAGATGAGAGAGGCCTGTAATTTTCATCATAGGTACTGCTTAAGCCAGTACATGTCCAGGCCCGTCTGAAGTTTGCTAGAGTGCATTTGGATGATCCAGAAGCGGATTGGGAGAATGTCATATGGTCAGATGAAACCAAAATATAACTTTTTGGTAAAAACTCAACTCGTCGTGTTTGGAGGATAAAGAATGCTGAGTTGCATCCAAAGAACACCATACCTACTGTGAAGCATGGGGGTGGAAACATCATGCTTTGGGGCTGTTTTTCTGCAAAGAGACCAGGATGACTGATCCGTGTAAAGGAAAGAATGAATGGGGCCGTGTATCGTGAGATTTTGAGTGAAAACCTCCTTCCATCAGCAAGGGCATTGAAGATGAAACGTGGCTGGGTCTTTCAGCATGACAATGATCCCAAACACACCGCCCGGGCAACGAAGGAGTGGCTTCGTAAGAAGCATTTCAAGGTCCTGGAGTGGCCTAGCCAGTCTCCAGATCTCAACCCCATAGAAAATCTTTGGAGGGAGTTGAAAGTCCGTGTTGCCCAGCGACAGCCCCAAAACATCACTGCTCTAGAGGAGTTCTGCATGGAGGAATGGGCCAAAATACCAGCAACAGTGTGTGAAAACCTTGTGAAGACTTACAGAAAACGTTTGACCTGTGTCATTGCCAACAAAGGGTATATAAAAAAGTATTGAGAAACTTTTGTTATTGACCAAATACTTATTTTCCACCATAATTTGCAAATAAATTCATTAAAAATCCTACAATGTGATTTTCTGGATTTGTTTTTCTCATTTTGTCTGTCATAGTTGACGTGTACCTATGATGAAAATTACAGGCGTCTCTCATCTTTTTAAGTGGGAGAACTTGCACAATTGGTGGCTGACTAAATACTTTGTTTCCCCACTGAATATAGGCAGACAGCCTGGCGCTGTTACTGCTGGTGCCAAGCTTCCAACACACACACACACACACACACACAGACACACACACACAGACACACACAGACACACACACAGAAACACACACAGACACAGACACACACACACACACACACACACACAGACACTGGTGCCAGTCTGGATTCACAGAGCCTTCCGCTAGCTAGCCGGGGTAAGAACAGCATAGCACCCTCAGCTGTTGGCACATCAAATGTACCATCAACAGCTTAAAACATTCCCCTGACTCGCCAGTGTGTGTGTGTGTTTCTGTGTGTTTCTGTGTGTGTTTCTGTGTGTGTGTGTGTGTGTGTGTGTCTGTGTGTGTGTATATCTAGCACCCAGTGAACGTGTCAGAGTGTGTGTGTGTTTGTGTGTGTGTGTGTGTGTGTGTGTGTGTGTTTCTCTGTGTGTGTGTGTGTGTGTGTGTGTTTCTCTGTGTGTGTGTGTGTGTGTATATATATATATCTAGCACCCAGTGAACGTGTCAGAGTGTGTGTGTGTTTCTGTGTGTGTGTGTGTGTGTGTGTGTGTGTGTTTCTGTGTGTTTGTGTGTGTGTGTGTGTTTCAGACAGGGCTCCATCTCCAGCCAACATAAACGCCAACCAGGACTGCGTCCCCAATGGCACCCTGTTCCCTGCACCATGTTTTAGCAGAGCCCTATCAAACGAGCCGGATCTCAGGATCTCAGCCTCTTTCTCAGCTGCAGAGCCCTATCAAACGAGCCGGATCTCAGGATCTCAGCCTCTTTCTCAGCTGCAGAGCCCTATCAAACGAGCCGGATCTCAGGATCTCAGCCTCTTTCTCAGCTGCAGAGCCCTATCAAACGAGCCGGATCTCAGGATCTCAGCCTCTTTCTCAGCTGCAGAGCCCTATCAAACGAGCCGGATCTCAGGATCTCAGCCTCTTTCTCAGCTGCAGAGCCC
>NC_140012.1:44747739-44767739 GCF_964263955.1 Coregonus lavaretus | reverse complement strand
GATTTTTGCTCACCGTTCTTGTGATCATTTTGACCCCACGGGGTGAGATCTTGCATGGAGCCCCAGATCGAGGGAGATTATCAGTGGTCTTGTATGTCTTCCATTTCCTAATAATTGCTCCCACAGTTGATTTCTTCAAACCAAGCTGCTTACCTATTGCAGATTCAGTCTTCCCAGCCTGGTGCAGGTCTACAATTTTGTTTCTGGTGTCCTTTGACAGCTCTTTGGTCTTGGCCATAGTGGAGTTTGGAGTGTGACTGTTTGAGGTTGTGGACAGGTGTCTTTTATACTGATAACAAGTTCAAACAGGTGCCATTAATACAGGTAACGAGTGGAGGACAGAGGAGCCTCTTAAAGAAGAAGTTACAGGTCTGTGAGAGCCAGAAATCTTGCTTGTTTGTAGGTGACCAAATACTTATTTTCCACCATAATTTGCAAATAAATTCATTAAAAATCCTACAATGTGATTTTCTGGAGAAAAAAATTCTCAATTTGTCTGTCATAGTTGACGTGTACCTATGATGAAAATTACATGCCTCTCATCTTTTTAAGTGGGAGAACTTGCACAATTGGTGGCTAACTAAATACCTTTTCCCCCCACTGTATATATATATATATATACACACAGTGGGGAGAACAAGTATTTGATACACTGCCGATTTTGCAGGTTTTCCTACTTACAAAGCATGTAGAGGTCTCTAATTTTTTATCATAGGTACACTTCAACTGTGAGAGACGGAATCTAAAACAAAAATCCAGAAAATCACATTGTATGATTTTTAAGTAATTAATTTGCATTTTATTGCATGACATAAGTATTTGATCCATCAGAAAAGCAGAACTTTATATTTGGTACAGAAACCTTTGTTTGCAATTACAGAGATCATATGTTTCCTGTAGGTCTTGACCAGGTTTGCACACACTGCAGCAGGGATTTTGGCCCACTCCTCCATACAGACCTTCTCCAGATCCTTCAGGTTTCGGGGCTGTCGCTGGGCAATACAGACTTTCAGCTCCCTCCAAAGATTTTCTATTGGGTTCAGGTCTGGAGACTGGCTAGGCCACTCCAGGACCTTGAGATGCTTCTTACGGAGCCACTCCTTAGTTGCCCTGGCTGTGTGTTTCGGGTCGTTGTCATGCTGGAAGACCCAGCCACGACCCATCTTCAACGCTCTTACTGAGGGAAGGAGGTTATCCTCCCCTCAATATGGTGCAGTCGTCCTGTCCCCTTTGCAGAAAAGCATCCCCAAAGAACGATGTTTCCACCTCCATGCTTCACGGTTGGGATGGTGTTCTTGGGGTTGTACTCATCCTTCTTCTTCCTCCAAACACGGCGAGTGGAGTTTAGACCAAAAAGCTATCTTTTTGTCTCATCAGACCACATGACCTTCTCCCATTCCTCCTCTAGATCATCCAGATGGTCATTGGCAAACTTCAGACGGGCCTGGACATGCGCTGGCTTGAGCAGGGGGACCTTGCGTGCGCTGCAGGATTTTAATCCATGACGGCGTAGTGTGTTACTAATCGTTTTCTTTGAGACTGTGGTCCCAAGCTCTCTTCAGGTCATTGACCAGGTCCTGCCGTGTAGTTATGGGCTGATCCCTCACCTTCCTCATGATCATTGATGCCCCACAAGGTGAGATCTTACATGGAACCCCAGACCGAGGGTGATTGACCGTCATCTTGAACTTCTTCCATTTTCTAATAATTGCGCCAACAGTTGTTGCCTTCTCACCAAGTGGCTCCGTAAGAAGCATCTCAAGAAGCATCTCAAGGTCCTGGAGTGGCCTAGCCAGGAAGGCCCTCAAAATTGTAAAAGACTCCAGCCACCCTAGTCATAGACTGTTCTCTCTGCTACCGCACGGCAAGCGGTACCGGAGTGCCAAGTCTAGGTCCAAAAGACTTCTCAACAGCTTCTACCCCCAAGCCATAAGACTCCTGAACAGCTAATCATGGCTACCCGGACTATTTGCACTGCCCCCCCACCCCATCCTTTTTACGCTGCCCCCCCACCCCATCCTTTTTACGCTGCTGCTACTCTGTTAAGTATTTATGCATAGTCACTTTAACTCTACCCACATGTACATATTACCTCAACTACCTCAACTAGCCGGTGCCCCCGCACATTGACTATGCAACGGTACCCCCCTGTATATATAGCCTCCCTACTGTCACTTTATTTTACTGTATATATAGCCTCCCTACTGTCACTTTATTTTACTTCTGCTCTTTTTTTCTCAACACTTTTTTGTTGTTGTTTTATTCTTACTTTTTTGTTTAAAATAAATGCACTGTTGGTTAAGGGCTGTAAGTAAGCATTTCACTGTAATGTCTGCACCTGTTGTATTCGGCGCATGTGACCAATAAAATTTGATTTGATTTGATTTGATTATTGTCCTGTAGCCCATCCCAGCCTTGTGCAGGTCTACAATTTTATCCCTGATGTCCTTACACAGCTCTCTGGTCTTGGCCATTGTGGAGAGGTTGGAGTCTGTTTGATTGAGTGTGTGGACAGGTGTCTTTTATACAGGTAACAAGTTCAAACAGGTGCAGTTAATACAGGTAATGAGTGGAGAAAAGGAGGGCTTCTTAAAGAAAAACTAACAGGTCTGTGAGAGCCGGAATTCTTACTGGTTGGTAGGTGTTCAAGAACTTATGTCATGCAATAAAATGAAAATTATTTACTTAAAAATCATACAATGTGATTTTCTGGATTTTTTGTTTTAGATTCCGTCTCTCACAGTTGAAGTGTACCTATGATAAAAAATTAGAGACCTCTACATGCTTTGTAAGTAGGAAAACCTGCAAAATCAGCAGCGTATCAAATACTTGTTCTCCCCACTGAATCTAGATATCTTTAGAGTTAATTCGGGAAACGGTAACTCGGTAAACAACTTTTCCAGTGGTGCCCCAAATTCCTAATGAGTTAATTGTTATATGATTAATTTAATCTAGTAACAATAAACATAGTAGGTAATTATTTGATAAATAATCGTCATCACAATAATGAAAGTCACGTCACAAGTATGAAGAATTCGTCAAGAAAAAGACAGAAGAAAGACTTGCTTTTCAGTCAATTTTACAATTTTGTTTGTAACATGAATCCTACATCTTGTCTGGAGAGCATCTTGTCTGGAGAGCATCTTGTCTGGAGAGCATCTTGTCTGGAGAGCATCTTGTCTGGAGAGCATCTTGTCTGGAGAGCATCTCGTCTTTGAGATGCTTTAATCAGTGTAACCTAAGATTACAAAAGTCCTGGGGAGTTCTTCAGTATATTTATTAGAGGTTTAATGTGACTTGGAGGGGGAACATTCATTCTCTACGCAACAGCATAATAATAATAATAATACAACAATAACAGTTAAACATAAGGAACAAAAAGATGAATTCTCCTGAACAGGGACAGTAAGTTGAGGGCCAGTCCCAATTAGCTCCCTAGCCCTTCCCTTTAGCCCTATCCATTCCATGTTTGCAGATCTGCAAAGTGTTGCCCAAGTGGAAGGGGTGGGGAGTACATTGGTACCGACTGGTGGAATACACTTCTCCCCTGCTGAAATAAGGAGATAACAGGAGATACCATCTCAGGCAAAGGTAGAGGGGCCAACAGGAGATACCATCTCAGACAAAGGTAGAGGGGCCAACAGGAGATACCATCTCAGACAAAGGTAGAGGGGCCAACAGGAGATACCATCTCAGACAAAGGTAGAGGGGCCAACAGGAGATACCATCTCAGACAAAGGTAGAGGGGCCAACAGGAGATACCATCTCAGACAAAGGTAGAGGGGCCAACAGGAGATACCATCTCAGACAAAGGTAGAGGGGCCAACAGGAGATACCATCTCAGACAAAGGTAGAGGGGCCAACAGGAGATACCATCTCAGACAAAGGTAGAGGGGCCAACAGGAGATACCATCTCAGACAAAGGTAGAGGGGCCAACAGGAGATACCATCTCAGACAAAGGTAGAGGGGCCAACAGGAGATACCATCTCAGACAAAGGTAGAGGGGCCAACAGGAGATACCATCTCAGACAAAGGTAGAGGGGCCAACAGATCAGAACAGGTCATATCCTCTACAGTGTACTGGTGGACATATTGGGAGATATTATATATTTGGGCACTAGGTGAGAGCAGACCTACATGAGTAGAACATGATTAGAACCATATGTTGAAGTAAACAGTCTAAATGACACAGAAAGCAAACATACTGAACGTCTAATATAATGTTCACGTTCACCAGTGATCCAAGGCACAGTAGCAGTGTCTCATGCTTTCCTTGTTCACTTTCAACTAAACCAATTTAACTTTAACCGCACAGCAAGTGTAACAGAGGGGGGAAATGATGCCAGTTGTTGGTTGGTGTTCACTCTCGTGGCGTTGTGCTCTAACCCAGCATGTTGCATTGGTACTATACTGCAATGCAATCAGCGTCCTGGGTTACTACCAACAGAACCACAGGACTGTTACATGGAGAATGTTACTGTGGTAGCCTGGGTAACAGTCAGTCTACCAACAGAACCACAGGACTGTTACATGGAGAATGTTACTGTGGTAGCCTGGGTAACAGTCAGTCTACCAACAGAACCACAGGACTGTTACATGGAGAATGTTACTGTGGTAGCCTGGGTAACAGTCAGTCTACCAACAGAACCACAGGACTGTTACATGGAGAATGTTACTAGCCTGGGTAACAGTCAGTCTACCAACAGAACCACAGGGCTGTTACATGGAGAATGTTACTGTGGTAGCCTGGGTAACAGTCAGTCTACCAACAGAACCACAGGACTGTTACATGGAGAATGTTACTGTGGTAGCCTGGGTAACAGTCAGTCTACCAACAGAACCACAGGACTGTTACATGGAGAATGTTACTGTGGTAGCCTGGGTAACAGTCAGTCTACCAACAGAACCACAGGGCTGTTACATGGAGAATGTTACTGTGGTAGCCTGGGTAACAGTCAGTCTACCAACAGAACCACAGGACTGTTACATGGAGAATGTTACTGTGGTAGCCTGGGTAACAGTCAGTCTACCAACAGAACCACAGGGCTGTTACATGGAGAATGTTACTGTGGTAGCCTGGGTAACAGTCAGTCTACCAACAGAACCACAGGGCTGTTACATGGAGAATGTTACTGTGGTAGCCTGGGTAACAGTCAGTCTACCAACAGAACCACAGGGCTGTTACATGGAGAATGTTACTGTGGTAGCCTGGGTAACAGTCAGTCTACCAACAGAACCACAGGACTGTTACATGGAGAATGTTACTGTGGTAGCCTGGGTAACAGTCAGTCTACCAACAGAACCACAGGGCTGTTACATGGAGAATGTTACTGTGGTAGCCTGGGTAACAGTCAGTCTACCAACAGAACCACAGGACTGTTACATGGAGAATGTTACTGTGGTAGCCTGGGTAACAGTCAGTCTACCAACAGAACCACAGGGCTGTTACATGGAGAATGTTACTGTGGTAGCCTGGGTAACAGTCAGTCTACCAACAGAACCACAGGGCTGTTACATGGAGAATGTTACTGTGGTAGCCTGGGTAACAGTCAGTCTACCAACAGAACCACAGGGCTGTTACATGGAGAATGTTACTGTGGTAGCCTGGGTAACAGTCAGTCTACCAACAGAACCACAGGACTGTTACATGGAGAATGTTACTGTGGTAGCCTGGGTAACAGTCAGTCTACCAACAGAACCACAGGGCTGTTACATGGAGAATGTTACTGTGGTAGCCTGGGTAACAGTCAGTCTACCAACAGAACCACAGGACTGTTACATGGAGAATGTTACTGTGGTAGCCTGGGTAACAGTCAGTCTACCAACAGAACCACAGGGCTGTTACATGGAGAATGTTACTGTGGTAGCCTGGGTAACAGTCAGTCTACCAACAGAACCACAGGACCGTTACATGGAGAATGTTACTGTGGTAGCCTGGGTAACAGTCAGTCTACGAACAGAACCACAGGGCTGTTACATGGAGAATGTTACTGTGGTAGCCTGGGTAACAGTCAGTCTACCAACAGAACCACAGGACTGTTACATGGAGAATGTTACTGTGGTAGCCTGGGTAACAGTCAGTCTACCAACAGAACCACAGGGCTGTTACATGGAGAATGTTACTGTGGTAGCCTGGGTAACAGTCAGTCTACCAACAGAACCACAGGGCTGTTACATGGAGAATGTTACTGTGGTAGCCTGGGTAACAGTCAGTCTACCAACAGAACCACAGGACTGTTACATGGAGAATGTTACTGTGGTAGCCTGGGTAACAGTCAGTCTACCAACATAACCACAGGACTGTTACATGGAGAATGTTACTGTGGTAGCCTGGGTAACAGTCAGTCTACCAACAGAACCACAGGACTGTTACATGGAGAATGTTACTGTGGTAGCCTGGGTAACAGTCAGTCTACCAACAGAACCACAGGGCTGTTACATGGAGAATGTTACTGTGGTAGCCTGGGTAACAGTCAGTCTACCAACAGAACCACAGGGCTGTTACATGGAGAATGTTACTGTGGTAGCCTGGGTAACAGTCAGTCTACCAACAGAACCACAGGACTGTTACATGGAGAATGTTACTGTGGTAGCCTGGGTAACAGTCAGTCTACCAACAGAACCACAGGACTGTTACATGGAGAATGTTACTGTGGTAGCCTGGGTAACAGTCAGTCTACCAACAGAACCACAGGGCTGTTACATGGAGAATGTTACTGTGGTAGCCTGGGTAACAGTCAGTCTACCAACAGAACCACAGGGCTGTTACATGGAGAATGTTACTGTGGTAGCCTGGGTAACAGTCAGTCTACCAACAGAACCACAGGACTGTTACATGGAGAATGTTACTGTGGTAGCCTGGGTAACAGTCAGTCTACCAACAGAACCACAGGACTGTTACATGGAGAATGTTACTGTGGTAGCCTGGGTAACAGTCAGTCTACCAACAGAACCACAGGACTGTTACATGGAGAATGTTACTGTGGTAGCCTGGGTAACAGTCAGTCTACCAACAGAACCACAGGACTGTTACATGGAGAATGTTACTGCGGTAGCCTGGGTAACAGTCAGTCTACCAACAGAACCACAGGGCTGTTACATGGAGAATGTTACTGCGGTAGCCTGGGTAACAGTCAGTCTACCAACAGAACCACAGGGCTGTTACATGGAGAATGTTACTGTGGTAGCCTGGGTAACAGTCAGTCTACCAACAGAACCACAGGGCTGTTACATGGAGAATGTTACTGTGGTAGCCTGGGTAACAGTCAGTCTACCAACAGAACCACAGGACCGTTACATGGAGAATGTTACTGCGGTAGCCTGGGTAACAGTCAGTCTACCAACAGAACCACAGGACCGTTACATGGAGAATGTTACTGCGGTAGCCTGGGTAACAGTCAGTCTACCAACAGAACCACAGGGCTGTTACATGGAGAATGTTACTGCGGTAGCCTGGGTAACAGTCAGTCTACCAACAGAACCACAGGACTGTTACATGGAGAATGTTACTGCGGTAGCCTGGGTAACAGTCAGTCTACCAACAGAACCACAGGACTGTTACATGGAGAATGTTACTGCGGTAGCCTGGGTAACAGTCAGTCTACCAACAGAACCACAGGACTGTTACATGGAGAATGTTACTGCGGTAGCCTGGGTAACAGTCAGTCTACCAACAGAACCACAGGACTGTTACATGGAGAATGTTACTGCGGTAGCCTGGGTAACAGTCAGTCTACCAACAGAACCACAAGGCTGTTACATGGAGAATGTTACTGCGGTAGCCTGGGTAACAGTCAGTCTACCAACAGAACCACAGGACCGTTACATGGAGAATGTTACTGTGGTAGCCTGGGTAACAGTCAGTCTACCAACAGAACCACAGGACCGTTACATGGAGAATGTTACTGCGGTAGCCTGGGTAACAGTCAGTCTGTGCCTTCATGCTACTGTTTGACAAAGAGTTGACTTGATAGCACCAACAGATCTGGGACCAGGTTCAGATGTACAACCAGACTGCTAGTAAATACATATCTATGATACCATCAAAATAAGGATCAATAAAAAGTTAACAGAAATATATAAAATCAGAGAAAGCTAATATTTTAAGACTAATAGTAGTAGTAATAATAATAAATTTTTTGGTATTTGACAGCAGAGGGTTAAAGTTAGTGAACTGGTTGTGTGCATCCCAAATGACAGCCTAGTCCCTTTATAGTGTGCTGCGTCTGGACAGTAGTGGCCTGATCCGCCTCTTTCACTTCCTTCATCAATCCATGTAGCGAAACAGAATGTAAGCTTGAGAGATCAGGATTGTTGAACGAGGCTAATAGGTTAGTGCACTATACAGGGAACAGGGTGCCATTTGGGAAGCTACCGTTGTGTGCAGCCCTATGTTAGCAACTACAACAGTAGGCTTTATTAAGTTAACAACGGTGGTAGCTAGCTAGTAGCTACCTAGGATGCTATTCTCAGTGTCCCAAATTACACCCCATGGGCTCGGGTCAAGAATAGTGCACTATATAGGGAATAGGGTGCCATTTGGGACATGGAATTACTTCTAGGACATTATCATAGCTTGTAAAGCGGTCAGTCAAAACTCATTTCATTTCATTCTCATCATCAGGTATCATTTAAGTAAAATATTTATTCCATTCTTTTATTATACCTTTCAGTAAGTCAGATTACACGAGCACAGGTCTGCAAAGAGTGCAAATGTAAAGATTAATTAATGATTATACATTATTTCAAAGTTTAATATTCATTTTAAATGTCTTGTTCAGAAAAACAACAGGCTCATAAGGAACAAGTCGAGTCCCTAAAAGAACCCCAAATACTCCCACTCCACCCAGGCCAAAATAACCAAACACCCCTTCCCTTCCAACCCAACAATCTCAAAAACTGCAACTGCACTTCAACCAAAAAACCTTACAACTGAGGAGGTGGGGAGAGAGGGGGAACTGTGGATAAAGGAGGAGGGTAGGAGACTCATTTCTAAAGCGTTGTTGGATATAATATCTCTTCTCATTGGCTGGCGGAGTAAGGGTGTATCCAGGTCATCGTTATGGCAATAGAGGGTCAGGGGTTCGGAGCTACAGTGGCCCCTGGGAAGGTGTGCATCCGAAATGGTACCCTATTCCCTATATAGTGCACTACTTTAGACCAGAGAATAGCACCCTATTCCCTATATAGTGCACTACTTTAGACCAGAGCCATATAGACCCTGCGATAAGACTAGGGTCTTGTCCAGTGTCTTGTACATCAAGCTGTCTCACTCTACACTAACAGGTCGTTGGCCCATGGGGCAGGAGCTTTTCTGGCTCGGAAAAGGCTACTATCGGCCCTGGTCAAAAGTACTATATAGGGAAGAGGGAGCCATTTGGGACACGCCCGAGGTGGACCACATCAATGTACAATGAGGGCCCCGGCTGCGTAGCTAACAGAGCTGTCCTGCCAGTTCCTGCACTGGGACGACTGGGCATAGTTTAGGAAGGAGAAGTTCATCTCTGTTCCACTCTTCCTCAGCTCAGACACAGCCTGGAAAACACAACCAATCACACACAGGAACAGTCAGATACACGTCACATGGCACAGGAACAGTCAGATACACGTCACAGGACACAGGAACAGTCAGATACACGTCACAGGACACAGGAACAGTCAGATACACGTCACATGACACAGGAACAGTCAGATACACGTCACATGACACAGGAACAGTCAGATACACATCACATGACACAGGAACAGTCAGATACACGTCACATGACACAGGAATAGTCAGATACACGTCACATGGCACAGGAACAGTCAGATACACGTCACATGACACAGGAACAGTCAGATACACGTCACATGACACAGGAACAGTCAGATACACGTCACATGACACAGGAACAGTCAGATACACGTCACATGGCACAGGAACAGTCAGATACACGTCACATGACACAGGAACAGTCAGATACACGTCACATGACACAGGAACAGTCAGATACACGTCACATGACACAGGAACAGTCAGATACACGTCACATGACACAGGAACAGTCAGATACACGTCACATGACACAGGAACAGTCAGATACACGTCACATGACACAGGAATAGTCAGATACACGTCACATGGCACAGGAACAGTCAGATACACGTCACATGACACAGGAACAGTCAGATACACGTCACATGACACAGGAACAGTCAGATACACGTCACATGACACAGGAACAGTCAGATACACGTCACATGACACAGGAACAGTCAGATACACGTCACATGACACAGGAACAGTCAGATACACGTCACATGACACAGGAACAGTCAGATACACGTCACATGACACAGGAACAGTCAGATACACGTCACATGACACAGGAACAGTCAGATACACGTCACATGGCACAGGAACAGTCAGATACACGTCACATGACACAGGAACAGTCAGATACACGTCACATGACACAGCCCTGTGTACAAGAAGATCTGTGTAACTAAAGGTGTATTGTAGATGTCAGATTATAATCTGATTGGTTGTTCTTATGACTCACGTTTAGCAGCACTCCAATAGGATGACGTCCACAGATGGTGTTGTGGTATTTCTTCAAGTAGTTGGTGAAGGACATGGGGTCCAGTGTTTCTATAATGCCCATACCCTGGAGAGACAAGACAGAGGGGTTCAGAACCCAGTCTGATACACCTAACAGTTAGCTATATCACCCTAACCCTGGAGAGACAAGACAGAGGGGTTCAGAACCCAGTCTGATACACCTAACAGTTAGCTATCTAACCCTAACCCTGGAGAGACAAGACAGAGGGGTTCAGAACCCAGTCTGATACACCTAACAGTTAGCTATATCACCCTAACCCTGGAGAGACAAGACAGAGGGGTTCAGAACCCAGTCTGATACACCTAACAGTTAGCTATCTAACCCTAACCCTGGAGAGACAAGACAGAGGGGTTCAGAACCCAGTCTGATACACCTAACAGTTAGCTATATCACCCTAACCCTGGAGAGACAAGACAGAGGGGTTCAGAACCCAGTCTGATACACCTAACAGTTAGCTATATCACCCTAACCCTGGAGAGACAAGACAGAGGGGTTCAGAACCCAGTCTGATACACCTAACAGTTAGCTATATCACCCTAACCCTGGAGAGACAAGACAGAGGGGTTCAGAACCCAGTCTGATACACCTAACAGTTAGCTATATCACCCTAACCCTGCAGAGACAAGACAGAGGGGTTCAGAACCCAGTCTGATACACCTAACAGTTAGCTATATCACCCTAACCCTGGAGAGACAAGACAGAGGGGTTCAGAACCCAGTCTGATACACCTAACAGTTAGCTATATCACCCTAACCCTGGAGAGACAAGACAGAGGGGTTCAGAACCCAGTCTGATACACCTAACAGTTAGCTATATCACCCTAACCCTGGAGAGACAAGACAGAGGGGTTCAGAACCCAGTCTGATACACCTAACAGTTAGCTATATCACCCTAACCCTGGAGAGAAGACAGAGGGGTTCAGAACCCAGTCTGATACACCTAACAGTTAGCTATATCACCCTAACCCTGGAGAGAAGACAGAGGGGTTCAGAACCCAGTCTGATACACCTAACAGTTAGCTATATCACCCTAACCCTGGAGAGACAAGACAGAGGGGTTCAGAACCCAGTCTGATACACCTAACAGTTAGCTATATCACCCTAACCCTGGAGAGACAAGACAGAGGGGTTCAGAACCCAGTCTGATACACCTAACAGTTAGCTATATCACCCTAACCCTGGAGAGACAAGACAGAGGGGTTCAGAACCCAGTCTGACACCTAACAGTTAGCTATATCACCCTAACCCTGGAGAGACAAGACAGAGGGGTTCAGAACCCAGTCTGATACACCTAACAGTTAGCTATATCACCCTAACCCTGTAGAGACAAGACAGAGGGGTTCAGAACCCAGTCTGATACACCTAACAGTTAGCTATATCACCCTAACCCTGGAGAGACAAGACAGAGGGGTTCAGAACCCAGTCTGACACCTAACAGTTAGCTATATCACCCTAACCCTGGAGAGACAAGACAGAGGGGTTCAGAACCCAGTCTGACACCTAACAGTTAGCTATATCACCCTAACCCTGGAGAGAAGACAGAGGGGTTCAGAACCCAGTCTGACACCTAACAGTTAGCTATATCACCCTAACCCTGGAGAGACAAGACAGAGGGGTTCAGAACCCAGTCTGATACACCTAACAGTTAGCTATATCACCCTAACCCTGGAGAGAAGACAGAGGGGTTCAGAACCCAGTCTGATACACCTAACAGTTAGCTATATCACCCTAACCCTGGAGAGACAAGACAGAGGGGTTCAGAACCCAGTCTGACACCTAACAGTTAGCTATATCACCCTAACCCTGGAGAGACAAGACAGAGGGGTTCAGAACCCAGTCTGATACACCTAACAGTTAGCTATATCACCCTAACCCTGGAGAGACAAGACAGAGGGGTTCAGAACCCAGTCTGATACACCTAACAGTTAGCTATCTAACCCTAACCCTGGAGAGACAAGACAGAGGGGTTCAGAACCCAGTCTGATACACCTAACAGTTAGCTATATCACCCTAACCCTGGAGACAAGACAGAGGGGTTCAGAACCCAGTCTGATACACCTAACAGTTAGCTATATCACCCTAACCCTGGAGAGACAAGACAGAGGGGTTCAGAACCCAGTCTGACACCTAACAGTTAGCTATATCACCCTAACCCTGGAGAGACAAGACAGAGGGGTTCAGAACCCAGTCTGATACACCTAACAGTTAGCTATATCACCCTAACCCTGGAGAGACAAGACAGAGGGGTTCAGAACCCAGTCTGATACACCTAACAGTTAGCTATATCACCCTAACCCTGGAGAGACAAGACAGAGGGGTTCAGAACCCAGTCTGATACACCTAACAGTTAGCTATATCACCCTAACCCTGGAGAGACAAGACAGAGGGGTTCAGAACCCAGTCTGATACACCTAACAGTTAGCTATATCACCCTAACCCTGGAGAGACAAGACAGAGGGGTTCAGAACCCAGTCTGATACACCTAACAGTTAGCTATATCACCCTAACCCTGGAGAGACAAGACAGAGGGGTTCAGAACCCAGTCTGATACACCTAACAGTTAGCTATATCACCCTAACCCTGGAGAGAAGACAGAGGGGTTCAGAACCCAGTCTGATACACCTAACAGTTAGCTATATCACCCTAACCCTGGAGAGAAGACAGAGGGGTTCAGAACCCAGTCTGATACACCTAACAGTTAGCTATATCACCCTAACCCTGGAGAGACAAGACAGAGGGGTTCAGAACCCAGTCTGATACACCTAACAGTTAGCTATATCACCCTAACCCTGGAGAGACAAGACAGAGGGGTTCAGAACCCAGTCTGATACACCTAACAGTTAGCTATATCACCCTAACCCTGGAGAGACAAGACAGAGGGGTTCAGAACCCAGTCTGACACCTAACAGTTAGCTATATCACCCTAACCCTGGAGAGACAAGACAGAGGGGTTCAGAACCCAGTCTGATACACCTAACAGTTAGCTATATCACCCTAACCCTGGAGAGACAAGACAGAGGGGTTCAGAACCCAGTCTGATACACCTAACAGTTAGCTATATCACCCTAACCCTGGAGAGACAAGACAGAGGGGTTCAGAACCCAGTCTGACACCTAACAGTTAGCTATATCACCCTAACCCTGGAGAGACAAGACAGAGGGGTTCAGAACCCAGTCTGACACCTAACAGTTAGCTATATCACCCTAACCCTGGAGAGAAGACAGAGGGGTTCAGAACCCAGTCTGACACCTAACAGTTAGCTATATCACCCTAACCCTGGAGAGACAAGACAGAGGGGTTCAGAACCCAGTCTGATACACCTAACAGTTAGCTATATCACCCTAACCCTGGAGAGAAGACAGAGGGGTTCAGAACCCAGTCTGATACACCTAACAGTTAGCTATATCACCCTAACCCTGGAGAGACAAGACAGAGGGGTTCAGAACCCAGTCTGACACCTAACAGTTAGCTATATCACCCTAACCCTGGAGAGACAAGACAGAGGGGTTCAGAACCCAGTCTGATACACCTAACAGTTAGCTATATCACCCTAACCCTGGAGAGACAAGACAGAGGGGTTCAGAACCCAGTCTGATACACCTAACAGTTAGCTATCTAACCCTAACCCTGGAGAGACAAGACAGAGGGGTTCAGAACCCAGTCTGATACACCTAACAGTTAGCTATATCACCCTAACCCTGGAGACAAGACAGAGGGGTTCAGAACCCAGTCTGATACACCTAACAGTTAGCTATATCACCCTAACCCTGGAGAGACAAGACAGAGGGGTTCAGAACCCAGTCTGACACCTAACAGTTAGCTATATCACCCTAACCCTGGAGAGACAAGACAGAGGGGTTCAGAACCCAGTCTGATACACCTAACAGTTAGCTATATCACCCTAACCCTGGAGAGACAAGACAGAGGGGTTCAGAACCCAGTCTGATACACCTAACAGTTAGCTATATCACCCTAACCCTGGAGAGACAAGACAGAGGGGTTCAGAACCCAGTCTGATACACCTAACAGTTAGCTATATCACCCTAACCCTGGAGAGACAAGACAGAGGGGTTCAGAACCCAGTCTGATACACCTAACAGTTAGCTATATCACCCTAACCCTGGAGAGACAAGACAGAGGGGTTCAGAACCCAGTCTGATACACCTAACAGTTAGCTATATCACCCTAACCCTGGAGAGACAAGACAGAGGGGTTCAGAACCCAGTCTGATACACCTAACAGTTAGCTATATCACCCTAACCCTGGAGAGACAAGACAGAGGGGTTCAGAACCCAGTCTGATACACCTAACAGTTAGCTATATCACCCTAACCCTGGAGAGACAAGACAGAGGGGTTCAGAACCCAGTCTGATACACCTAACAGTTAGCTATATCACCCTAACCCTGGAGAGACAGACAGAGGGGTTCAGAACCCAGTCTGATACACCTAACAGTTAGCTATATCACCCTAACCCTGGAGAGACAAGACAGAGGGGTTCAGAACCCAGTCTGATACACCTAACAGTTAGCTATATCACCCTAACCCTGGAGAGACAAGACAGAGGGGTTCAGAACCCAGTCTGATACACCTAACAGTTAGCTATATCACCCTAACCCTGGAGAGAAGACAGAGATGTTCAGAACCCAGTCTGATACACCTAACAGTTAGCTATATCACCCTAACCCTGGAGAGACAAGACAGAGGGGTTCAGAACCAAGTCTGATACACCTAACAGTTAGCTATATCACCCTAACCCTGGAGAGACAAGACAGAGGGGTTCAGAACCCAGTCTGATACACCTAACAGTTAGCTATATCACCCTAACCCTGGAGAGACAAGACAGAGGGGTTCAGAACCCAGTCTGATACACCTAACAGTTAGCTATATCACCCTAACCCTGGAGAGACAAGACAGAGGGGTTCAGAACCCAGTCTGATACACCTAACAGTTAGCTATATCACCCTAACCCTGGAGAGAAGACAGAGGGGTTCAGAACACAGTCTGATACACCTAACAGTTAGCTATATCACCCTAACCCTGGAGAGACAAGACAGAGGGGTTCAAAACCCAGTCTGATACACCTAACAGTTAGCTATATCACCCTAACCCTGGAGAGACAAGACAGAGGGGTTCAGAACCCAGTCTGATACACCTAACAGTTAGCTATATCACCCTAACCCTGGAGAGACAAGACAGAGGGGTTCAGAACCCAGTCTGATACACCTAACAGTTAGCTATATCACCCTAACCCTGGAGAGAAGACAGAGGGGTTCAGAACCCAGTCTGATACACCTAACAGTTAGCTATCTATAACCCTAACCCTGGAGAGACAAGACAGAGGGGTTCAGAACCCAGTCTGATACACCTAACAGTTAGCTATATCACCCTAACCCTGGAGAGAAGACAGAGGGGTTCAGAACCCAGTCTGATACACCTAACAGTTAGCTATATCACCCTAACCCTGGAGAGACAAGACAGAGGGGTTCAGAACCCAGTCTGATACACCTAACAGTTAGCTATATCACCCTAACCCTGGAGAGACAAGACAGAGGGGTTCAGAACCCAGTCTGATACACCTAACAGTTAGCTATATCACCCTAACCCTGGAGAGACAAGACAGAGGGGTTCAGAACCCAGTCTGATACACCTAACAGTTAGCTATATCACCCTAACCCTGGAGAGACAAGACAGAGGGGTTCAGAACCCAGTCTGATACACCTAACAGTTAGCTATATCACCCTAACCCTGGAGAGACAAGACAGAGGGGTTCAGAACCCAGTCTGATACACCTAACAGTTAGCTATATCACCCTAACCCTGGAGAGACAAGACAGAGGGGTTCAGAACCCAGTCTGATACACCTAACAGTTAGCTATATCACCCTAACCCTGGAGAGACAAGACAGAGGGGTTCAGAACCCAGTCTGAACACCGAACAGTTAGCTATATCACCCTAACCCTGGAGAGACAAGACAGAGGGGTTCAGAACCCAGTCTGATACACCTAACAGTTAGCTATATCACCCTAACCCTGGAGAGACAAGACAGAGGGGTTCAGAACCCAGTCTGATACACCTAACAGTTAGCTATATCACCCTAACCCTGGAGAGACAAGACAGAGGGGTTCAGAAACCAGTCTGATACACCTAACAGTTAGCTATATCACCCTAACCCTGGAGAGACAAGACAGAGGGGTTCAGAACCCAGTCTGAACACCTAACAGTTAGCTATATCACCCTAACCCTGGAGAGACAAGACAGAGGGGTTCAGAACCCAGTCTGATACACCTAACAGTTAGCTATATCACCCTAACCCTGGAGAGACAAGACAGAGGGGTTCAGAACCCAGTCTGATACACCTAACAGTTAGCTATATCACCCTAACCCTGGAGAGACAAGACAGAGGGGTTCAGAACCCAGTCTGATACACCTAACAGTTAGCTATATCACCCTAACCCTGGAGAGACAAGACAGAGGGGTTCAGAACCCAGTCTGATACACCTAACAGTTAGCTATATCACCCTAACCCTGGAGAGACAAGACAGAGGGGTTCAGAACCCAGTCTGATACACCTAACAGTTAGCTATATCACCCTAACCCTGGAGAGACAAGACAGAGGGGTTCAGAACCCAGTCTGATACACCTAACAGTTAGCTATATCACCCTAACCCTGGAGAGACAAGACAGAGGGGTTCAGAACCCAGTCTGATACACCTAACAGTTAGCTATATCACCCTAACCCTGGAGAGACAAGACAGAGGGGTTCAGAACCCAGTCTGATACACCTAACAGTTAGCTATATCACCCTAACCCTGGAGAGACAAGACAGAGGGGTTCAGAACCCAGTCTGATACACCTAACAGTTAGCTATATCACCCTAACCCTGGAGAGACAAGACAGAGGGGTTCAGAACCCAGTCTGACACCGAACAGTTAGCTATATCACCCTAACCCTGGAGAGACAAGACAGAGGGGTTCAGAACCCAGTCTGATACACCTAACAGTTAGCTATCTAACCCTAACCCTGGAGAGACAAGACAGAGGGGTTCAGAACCCAGTCTGATACACCTAACAGTTAGCTATATCACCCTAACCCTGGAGAGACAAGACAGAGGGGTTCAGAAACAGTCTGATACACCTAACAGTTAGCTATATCACCCTAACCCTGGAGAGACAAGACAGAGGGGTTCAGAACCCAGTCTGACACCTAACAGTTAGCTATATCACCCTAACCCTGGAGAGACAAGACAGAGGGGTTCAGAACCCAGTCTGATACACCTAACAGTTAGCTATATCACCCTAACCCTGGAGAGACAAGACAGAGGGGTTCAGAACCCAGTCTGATACACCTAACAGTTAGCTATATCACCCTAACCCTGGAGAGACAAGACAGAGGGGTTCAGAACCCAGTCTGACACCTAACAGTTAGCTATATCACCCTAACCCTGGAGAGACAAGACAGAGGGGTTCAGAACCCAGTCTGACACCTAACAGTTAGCTATATCACCCTAACCCTGGAGAGAAGACAGAGGGGTTCAGAACCCAGTCTGACACCTAACAGTTAGCTATATCACCCTAACCCTGGAGAGACAAGACAGAGGAGTTCAGAACCCAGTCTGATACACCTAACAGTTAGCTATATCACCCTAACCCTGGAGAGACAGACAGAGGGGTTCAGAACCCAGTCTGACACCTAACAGTTAGCTATATCACCCTAACCCTGGAGAGACAAGACAGAGGGGTTCAGAACCCAGTCTGATACACCTAACAGTTAGCTATATCACCCTAACCCTGGAGAGACAAGACAGAGGGGTTCAGAACCCAGTCTGATACACCTAACAGTTAGCTATATCACCCTAACCCTGGAGAGAAGACAGAGGGGTTCAGAACCCAGTCTGATACACCTAACAGTTAGCTATCTAACCCTAACCCTGGAGAGACAAGACAGAGGGGTTCAGAACCCAGTCTGATACACCTAACAGTTAGCTATATCACCCTAACCCTGAGAGACAAGACAGAGGGGTTCAGAACCCAGTCTGATACACCTAACAGTTAGCTATATCACCCTAACCCTGGAGAGACAAGACAGAGGGGTTCAGAACCCAGTCTGACACCTAACAGTTAGCTATATCACCCTAACCCTGGAGAGACAAGACAGAGGGGTTCAGAACCCAGTCTGATACACCTAACAGTTAGCTATATCACCCTAACCCTGGAGAGACAAGACAGAGGGGTTCAGAACCCAGTCTGATACACCTAACAGTTAGCTATATCACCCTAACCCTGGAGAGACAAGACAGAGGGGTTCAGAACCCAGTCTGATACACCTAACAGTTAGCTATATCACCCTAACCCTGGAGAGACAAGACAGAGGGGTTCAGAACCCAGTCTGATACACCTAACAGTTAGCTATATCACCCTAACCCTGGAGAGACAAGACAGAGGGGTTCAGAACCCAGTCTGATACACCTAACAGTTAGCTATATCACCCTAACCCTGGAGAGACAAGACAGAGGGGTTCAGAACCCAGTCTGATACACCTAACAGTTAGCTATATCACCCTAACCCTGGAGAGACAAGACAGAGGGGTTCAGAACCCAGTCTGATACACCTAACAGTTAGCTATATCACCCTAACCCTGGAGAGACAAGACAGAGGGGTTCAGAACCCAGTCTGATACACCTAACAGTTAGCTATATCACCCTAACCCTGGAGAGACAAGACAGAGGGGTTCAGAACCCAGTCTGATACACCTAACAGTTAGCTATATCACCCTAACCCTGGAGAGACAAGACAGAGGGGTTCAGAACCCAGTCTGATACACCTAACAGTTAGCTATATCACCCTAACCCTGGAGAGACAAGACAGAGGGGTTCAGAACCCAGTCTGATACACCTAACAGTTAGCTATCTAACCCTAACCCTGGAGAGACAAGACAGAGGGGTTCAGAACCCAGTCTGATACACCTAACAGTTAGCTATATCACCCTAACCCTGGAGAGACAGACAGAGGGGTTCAGAACCCAGTCTGATACACCTAACAGTTAGCTATATCACCCTAACCCTGGAGAGACAAGACAGAGGGGTTCAGAACCCAGTCTGATACACCTAACAGTTAGCTATATCACCCTAACCCTGGAGAGACAAGACAGAGGGGTTCAGAACCCAGTCTGATACACCTAACAGTTAGCTATATCACCCTAACCCTGGAGAGACAAGACAGAGGGGTTCAGAACCCAGTCTGATACACCTAACAGTTAGCTATATCACCCTAACCCTGGAGAGACAAGACAGAGGGGTTCAGAACCCAGTCTGATACACCTAACAGTTAGCTATATCACCCTAACCCTGGAGAGACAAGACAGAGGGGTTCAGAACCCAGTCTGATACACCTAACAGTT
>NC_140012.1:44744167-44747539 GCF_964263955.1 Coregonus lavaretus | reverse complement strand
GGGGGGGGGGAGGGAGGGAGAGAGAGGTGGGGGGGAGGGAGAGAGAGAGAAACACATTGCCACAACTAGGTTGTTTATCAAAGGCTTTATTAAGAATGCCTACTACACAAGAATGAATTGATTTATCAAAGGAACCAGTGACAATTAGCTCCCATTTTCTCTCCACTGGCGAGGCTAGGAGACAGACACCCTAACTCAATCGTCGGTCCACACTCCCCAGAAACTCTCGTGTGATTGAGTGATGTCAATCCACACTCCACTCCCCAGATGTGGGCTGTATTTTGGACGTGTTATCCTTACTGGTTTATCTCCGTCAGCCCAAACCCCTTCAAGGCCCTAAAGCCTTAGCTAGAACCAGATGTTTCCTGTGTTTGGACTGTTTCCTCCTAAACCCCTTCCCTATAGCCTGGTAAAACCATACTATATACTACGTCTGTGACCATACCAGTATTGCAATATTTTTTCCATGGAAAAAATGAAAACCCGAAGCAGATCTGACTCTTTGGTCCTTGTGTAAAATATTGTGTGCTTTAGCTTGGAAAATAAATAACTGTGACTCTGATGACAACTTAATGATGTTTGTTTCCAACATTAGGGCTGTTTTCCTAAAGAACTTACATCTGCTTCATGTTTTGTTTCTTTGCCAGGATACTAACGAGTATCGCAACACCATTGAAAGAACCATTCCGTTTGGTTTTACCAGGCGTTTCCCTGTGGGATGCCAGGGGTGTACTCATTAGTCCAAAAAGTTTGCTACGGAAACCGTTTAGTCCAAATGGAAAATGATTTGCAACGAAAACGAGAGTTTCTGTTGGACAAATTCAAGTAGGTCTGTCCCCGTTTTGTTCTGTTTGCTTCCGTTTCATTCTGTTTTGTTCTTAGTGAATATAACCCAGGTGGAGACACATGATTAGAGGAGAGGGGAAGTGGTGGCCAGCCGTCATCTCACCCAACCCCCAGGGACCAGGACACAGACACCTACTAGAGGGGAATCCCAGCCCCCAGAAGCCTCTGTATCCCAGTTCAGGCTGTAGGCCTCAGACCCAGCCTCAGACCCCAGCCCTATTCCCTATCCCCCAACCCTAACCCTAGTTAATCTCTCTGTAGGTGATGGCTTTGTTTATGGAAGGTTTGGGAATCGCTTCCTTTTAAGTGGTTATAGAATTTAACGGCTCTTTTCTGGATTTTGATAATTAGCGGGTATTGGCCTAATTCTGCTCTGCATGCATTATTTGGTGTTTTATGTTGTACACGGAGGATGTTTTTGCAGAATTCTGCATGCAGAGTCTCAATTTGGTGTTTGTCCCATTTTGTGAATTCTTGGTTGGTGAGCGGACCCCAGACCTCACAACCATAAAGGGCAATGGGTTCTATAACTGATTCAAGCATTTTTAGCCAGATACTAATTGGTATGTCAAATTTTATGTTCCTTTTGATGGCATAGAAGGCCCTTCTTGCCTTGTCTCTCAGATCGTTCACAGCTTTGTGGAAGTTACATGTGGCGCTGATGTTTAGGCCGAGGTATGTATAATTTTTTGTGTGCTCTAGGGCAACGGTGTCTAGATGGAATTTGTATTTGTGGTCCTGGCAACTGGACCTTTTTGGAACACCATTATTTTTGTCTTACTGAGATTTACTGTCAGGGCCCAGGTCTGACAGAATCTGTGCAGAAGATCTAGGTGCTGCTGTAGGCCCTCCTTGGTTGGTGACAGAAGCACCAGATCATCAGCAAACAGAAGACATTTGACTTCAGATTCTAGTAGGGTGAGGCCGGGTGCTGCAGACTGTTCTAGTGCCCTCGCCAATTCGTTTGATATATATGTTGAAGAGGGTGGGGCTTAAACTGCATCCTGTCTCACCCCACGGCCCTGTGGAAAGAAATGTGTGTGTTTTTTGCCGATTTTAACCGCACACTTGTTGTTTGTGTACATGGATTTTATAATGTCGTACCCCACTTTCCATCAATTTGTATAGCAGACCCTCATGCCAAATTGAGTCAAAAGCTTTTTTGAAATCAACAAAGCATGAGAAGACTTTGCCTTTGTTTTGTTTGTTTGTTTGTCAATTAGGGTGTGCAGGGTGAATACATGGTCTGTCGTACGGTAATTTGGTAAAAAGCCAATTTGACATTTGCTCAGTACATTGTTTTCACTGAGGAAATGAACTAGTCTGCTGTTAATGATAATGCAGAGGATTTTCCCAAGGTTGCTGTTGACGCATATCCCACGGTAGTTATTGGGGTCAAATTTGTTATTGGGGTGTTCAGTCCTTGGTTCCAAATATTGGGGAAGATGCCAGAGCTAAGGATGATGTTAAAGAGTTTAAGTATAGCTAATTGAAATTTGTGGTCTGTATATTTTATCATTTCATTGAGGATACCATCAACACCACAGGCCTTTTTGGGTTGTAGGGTTTGTATTTTGTCCTGTAGTTCATTCAATGTAATTGGAGAATTCAGTGGGTTCTGGTAGTCTTTAATAGTTGATTCTAAGATTTGCATTTGATCATGTATATTTTTTTGCTGTTTGTTCTCTGTTATAGGGCCAAAAAGATTGGAGAAGTGGTTTACCCATACATCTCCGTTTTGGATAGATAGCTCTTCGTGTTGTTGTTTGTTTAGTGTTTTCCAATTTTCCCAGAAGTGGTTAGTCTATGGATTCTTCAATTACATTGAGCTGATTTCTGACATGCTGTTCCTTCTTTTTCCGTAGTGTATTTCTGTATTGTTTTAGTGATTCACCATAGTGAAGGCGTAGGCTCAGGTTTTCTGGGTCTCTATGTTTTTGGTTGGATAGGTTTCTCAATTTCTTTCTTAGTTTTTGCATTCTTCATCAAACAATTTATCACTGTTGTTACTTTTCTTTGGTTTTCTGTTAGAGATTTTTAGATTGATAGGGAAGCTGAGAGGTCAAATATACTGTTTAGGTTTTTTACTGCCAAGTTTACACTTCACTATGACAGTGGAACGTTTTGTCCAGGAAGTTGTCTAAGAAGGATTGAATTTGTTGTTGCCTAATTGTTTTTTGGTAGGTTTCAACACTACTTTCCTTCCATCTATAGCATTTCTTAATATTATTCAGTTCCTTTGGTTTTGATGCCTCATGATTGAGTATTGCTCTGTTGAAGTAGACTGTGATTTTGCTGTGGTCTGATAGGGTGTCAGTGGGCTGACTGTGAACGCTCTGAGAGACTCTGGGTTGAGGTCAGTGATAAAGTAGTCTACAGTACTACTGCCAAGAGATGAGCTATAGGTGTACCTACCATAGGAGTCCCCTCGAAGCCTACCATTGACAATGTACAGACCAGTGTGCGACAGAGCTGCAGGAGTCGTGACCCGTTTTGTTGGTTATGTTGTGGTAGTTGGGGGAGGGA